>NW_020897848.1:46096-126277 GCF_003984885.1 Neopelma chrysocephalum | reverse complement strand
AACACTGACAGGGACAGGGTGCAGGTTGAACACTGAACACTGACAGGCACAGGGTACTGAACACTGCCAGGGACAGGGTGCTGAACACTGACAGGGACAGGGTGCTGAACACTGACAGGGACAGGGTGCAGGTTGAACACTGAACACTGCCAGGGACAGGGTGCTGGTTGACTGCTAACAGAGCCCAGCTCCTCAATGACACTGCAAAGCCTCCTGGCTCTCTGTACCCTGTGTAACATCATACAGCTGGCACAGTTGGCTTTTAGGACCTACTATTAATGAAGCTGCTCTGAAGCAGCAGGTAAATAAAGAATTTCACCCTGGCTAGACCCATGAGGTCATGAAAGGAGTGAGGAGCCTCCCACCTTGACCATCCAATGGAAGATGTCCCCCAGCACAGCAGTTGCTGCACGAGACACAGTGCAAGGGTTGTTCCAGTTGGAGGCAATCTGGCACTAAGGGGAAGTGTAAATCCTGGGGTCATTAGTGCTGCAGTCCCGTGGCTGCTCTGTACCCTCAGCACACCCGAGGTCAGCAGACGATTCCCACACGGAGAGGGAAAATCCGACGCCCTTCCAAAGGGGTCGGCTGTGGGGTTTGCTGTGAGCCCCTCACCTTGCTCCTGGCACAGCTCTCACACAACAGGCTCCAGCAAACACTTTACCTCAACCTGTGTGCAGCAACAGCAGCTGATTATTTCTTGCCTTTCTTAGGTTATACAGGCAGAACCCTGAGGAGTTTCTGGCTTACTCTATGGGAGCTGTGAGAAGCTGTCCACATTTCCCTTGTGTTACAAAGAACAGTTTCCAGGTGGGATGCTTTTGTTTGGCTCATTTTCAAGACCACATAATTTTGAACCTACACCTAAATTTCACTGTCATTAATGAATGCTTAAAGCCAGGGGTTTGATTTGTGCCCAGCTCTAGCCCTTTTCTGGACACCAATCCTTCTTTTTTATCTAATGTAAAGTTTTGGCCATGGAATGTGGACAGAAGGAATCCACACTGCCTGCAGGTACCAAGAGTAACTGGCCAATCTGAAATTTGGCTACGGTACTCACTGGAACACAACAGCTGCTCTTGGCCAGGAGGCTCCTGGGATTTAAATTATTGTACTGCACTTGTGGAAAAAAATAAAACAATGCCTCTGGCAGCTCACGGCCATACCCTGCCAGGAAGCTCTCAGGAGGTTAATTCCAAGGGAGGCTATTCCCCATCATAATGTGCTCCTAAAATGGGACTGAAATTGTATGTCCTATAAATCCAGAGAAACCTACAGACATTTTTCAGGAAGAAGAATTCAGTGAGTTTTGACTGCTTAAGACACCCCAGTGGTGAGATTAAAGTCACTGTACTGTGACTCTACATCCAGAACTGGGAAATGTTTTTGCCCCAATAATCAGACAAAGAAAAGCAACTAGAAAAGGCTTGTGTTGTCATAAATATTTTTTCTGTGCAATTAACTATACACCTTCGAATCAGAAAAGCTGGTGATAATAAGATTATTGGTGATTTAATATTCACGCATAGGTATTTATGTATCTTGAATCTTTGTGAAATAAAAATGATGATCCCATTTTCCCACTTAGGAAAACTGGTGGAGCATCATACCTGTCCATACAGTCTGTCCAACTGTACTGATTTCCCCAGCTGTTTCCTACCAACACCATCAAATATGCAAGTACCACTTTGGGGTTTTTATCTTTTAACTGGGTTGTACATTTGAACTGGAATATCTGCTTCTTTCATTGTTTGGTTCTTAAAAAGCAAAGAGCCCCATTCACCTCTGTAACATGAACTCTCTGCATTGAATTCCCCTCATTGTTATAAATCCAGAGCAAACCCCTGTTGATTTGGTTTAGGTTTCCAGCACCATAAATGGGGGACAGTTTTGTTCGTTGAATATAAACTGAAAAGAAAGTAAATCAAAACATTCTCTGCTCACAATAGGTATTCAAGAAACCTTTTGGGTTGAAACATTACTTTGCTAAGACCTGTTCAGTAGCCTCCATATCAGATTTCCCTATCCAGCTGTCCAGAGGCCCATTAGTGCCTCTCACCATTATCAGGCTCACTCTATAATTAGAACAGCTTAGGCTTTACTTGGGCCTTTTTCAAACCCAGATTTCCCTCCCAGCCGTAGCTGTCATTCAGAAGTACATGAATAGCACCTTTCAAAGTAATTTCAGTTTTACATTATTTTGTGACAAGCAGGAATAAATGCCATTTAAATCAGCAGAGCAGCTCTTTGCATTAAATGATAAATGATAAACACGTTACTTACCCCGAGCGAGACGCTCTCATCTGGCATCTGATTGTGCTCAGACAGGCCCCGAGTCCTTCTCCTTTCCCAGTGACAGTCTTTATCTGCCTCTTCTGTCTGACACAGACCAGCCTGCACTTGCAGGCTTTCTGTCTCCCTGGGAATCTGTGTTGAAAGAACACTTTCCTGCCTGGGAGACGGAGCGCTGGATTCCCTGCTCTCTGCTGCAGCCTGGAAGGATTGTCCTATGGTACTTACATACCTGCAAAGCTCTAGGGGGTTTAACAACTTGAAAAGGTTTCTTCTCAGGCTTTCTGTCAAGGTGCAGACAGTGTGCCGGGCGCTCTCCTGGGGCACGTCCCTGCCCCCCTCCTCCAGCAGCAGGGAGCTTTCCCCCAGCAGGACCCGCTCCGGGGGCTCCGTCATTGTCCCTGGAGCCTGGTGTGTCCCAGCAGCTCCTGAGCCACTGGCAGATGGGTCTGCCTGGGCAGGTGCAGGATCCGTGTGCTCTGCCTTCTCAGCTGAGGAACCTGCAGCCAGGTGACCACTTCCATTAGTCTCTTCTTCACTGCTGGGGGGGTCATTTCCAGGGGCTGCAGATGCAACTGGCACTTCGCTCTTGTCTTTGTCTTTCACACTGGTACTTTTGTCTCGGTGGTGTCCAACAGTGAGAGTCATCTCTGTCTGCAGAGTTGACTGGCTGTACATAGAGGGGTCTCTCCTTACATTTACTCCTTTGAGTGTTGAGTGATGCCCACAGAAGCCAATGGGGGCATCCATAGGCGTAGTGTTATCTGACACTTGGAGCACACAAGGCATTTCACTGAGGAAGTAAGCACACCCATCACACTCCTTACCCAGTTTTAGATCATCTTCATCATCACTTTCCAACAAAAATTGTAATTTCTTTTTCCAGATTTCATCTTCACGCGCTGTCAGCACATCTGAACATTCAAAGTACTCCAGGTCATCATCAGAAAAGTCATCACTTACACTTGGAACTTCCTCTGTATAAATCTCCAGAACAGTGGCAGGATTTGCAGAATCAGCTTTTACAAAATAAGTGGGATTTCCTATGGGAGTATCTGCCTGCTCACTGAGCAGGGAATTCATGGTTAGAGGACTATCCAACCCAGTCTTTTTACACACCTGGACATCTGCCAGAGACTGACCAGATCCAGGGTGTTCCGTGTCAAGGCAACAGTTGTCTGTGTGACAAGTGGTTACATCTGCAGGGTGGGAAGGCAGCTGTGTGCTGCAGTATTCCTCTGCTCTTCCTGCAGTGACAGCGACCAGACCGTTCCAGTGAAGCAGGTCATCACCCTTCTCTGACAAATGCCTTAGGCAGGAAATATTTCCCTGGGATTTAATCAGATTTTTTATATCCATGTTGTCTTCTGTGTTAGGCACGTGTCTGTGGGATTTCTCAAATGGGGACGAGACTTCTGCTTTGCAGAGCTCCTCAAGCAGTAAACGGATGATTTTAGGAGAGTCAGAACCTGGTGAAATCAGCATGGCTCACCCTCACTGGGTGAACTCCTGTGTTTTGTAAAATGTTTCCCATCTTGCTCATTTTACCCTGAGGTCTCCCATGCGCTCATTTAGGACAACAGCAAATTCTGGGGAAGTTTGGTTCTTTGTATCTGGTTGCAGTTCAACAAACGTCATTCTAACCGTCAATAAAGTGCAGATCTTGCTCTGTGCACCTGCAAATAAAAGAAAGCTGAAGTTTAAAATTACTTCTGAAATGGATATAGCTTTTTTCTAGAAGGTGGTCAATTGACACATACTTGCAAGCATTTTCAAAAAAAGAAACCATTATTTAAAAGCCAAGGTCAGACATTAAAGCAGTAACCCCAACCCAGCTGTCTGTGCAATGACAACTAAAGGCAACACACTGCAACTGCCTGCAGTGACCTGTGGCACTGGCACAACAGGAGGCTGTTCCTTGAGCTGGCATCAGAGGGACACGAGAAGGGACAATGTCGGGTTGTGTGACAAACACTTTGACTCCACGTGCACCAAGGAGCACAGACAAACAGCACCTGGCAACCAGACCAGCCTTTCAGAGCTCTGATCACGTTTTGCTTTCCATTTCAACTCTAAGGAATATAAATAATTAACAGAACAAAAATGGAGCAGCAGGGATTAATCTTTTCCTCATCCGTTTTATTACAGTGCCATGGAATTACCCTCCAGCATTCAGCCATCTCCTCTTAAATATGCATTTGCCTAATGTTCCCTGTTGCACTCTTTTTAACTCTGCTCTCATCTTTGCTTTGCAGAAGACCAGATGTCTCTTTCCTCTTTTTCGGAGGGTATAAGTCATTTTAAAAGCATGGTAATTTCCCCAGCTGAAAAGAGCTATGGCAACATGTTATTACTACAGATTGACTCATGAATGGCCTTTACTAAAGCCATTGTACTGCACAGTTATCACTGTCTCAGTTCAGCTGCTCTTTGACATGGAGGGGAAAAGAGCTGACAGATTTCTCCCGATGACAACCGGATTGGATTGTCACACACTGTCAGATCCAACCACAGAAATGAAAGCAAAATAACGTTCCATGAGGAAACCTGCAGGAAGTGATGGTTTTCCATCCAAGACAAAGAGATTTTTTTTTTTAAATCTGGGGAGAAGATAGAAGACATTAGATTTTTAAAAATTCGATTACTGAATTTAGACAGAAACTGCAAAGAGAACTGCTAGTAGGATAGCCTCTCAGCTCCTCAGGGAAACATGTAAGGGTGTTGTAGCTGCTTGTCTCAACTCTTGCTCAGCACACCAGGGATGTTATTTGCTGAACCGGGGCCTGGCTCATGGCAGGAGACAGTGAAGCACAGCTTTGTAGGAGGAATTAAAACATCAGGGTTTAGCAGGTCATGAGAGGAAAGATGCCTATTTTGGATCTCTGATGGTCTGTAAATATATTTTCCATCTCTTACTGATCAGAACCATGGCACTTGTTGGGGAATTTTTATGGTACCCCTTGAGGCAAATTAAACACACGTGTAGCCTAAGCTCAACGCCCTGGAACTGAGGATAAGGGAGAACATGCTTTCTCATTTCAAATTCATGCTTCATCATAATTCCACACTGGCTGTGAAAAACCTATTCGCTACTCATAGGAAAATATTGTCTGAAATTCCACTCTAAATATAAAATTTGACTGCTCAAACTTATTTTCATTAAAATGCCAACGTTTTCCCCAATTTGGAACTTATTTTTATATGTTATTAAAAAGGTTCAATATTTTATCACTTATTTCAGTTGAGAACAAAATATTTTTGAAGAATCACACTTTAACATGGAAGGAACAACACTTAAACAAGGGGTTTTTTTAGTAATAGCCATTTTGCATGTAGTTTCGGGCATAAAGCCACTTCTATTGATTTCAGAAGGAACTGCAGGCTTAATCCCAATGTCACCAAAGAGAAAAAAAATTACTGACAAAACTACACAAATTTGATTAAACGTAAGAAATGGCTATTAATTTTCCTCCCTTGCATCACATTTTTTCCTAATTTATTTAGTTATCACCAAAACACAAATCTTCCTTTGCAGGCAATTTTATATTCACAGAAATTATTTCTACAGAAAGCTCGTGCATTTTACCAGCCCAGTGGTGAATTTGTGTCTTTCTGTGAGGTTCACGTCCTCCAGAGTGGGTGGAAAGAATCCCCTTGATGCCCTCTCAGCAGTTTCTTCTGTTGTTTGCTGTCTATCCATCATGCAATCTCAGTTCTCTGTGCAGCCCTACTCAGCCCACACCCTCAGTCAATAGGATTCCTTCCTATCTCTCAGCTGCACTTGCTCCTCGCTGCCCTTCCCAGGATCTGTGCATCCACCCCCAGGAACTGGCTCCCCTTATCACCACCTCCGGCTCCGGGACCCTCCTGCGCATTCCCACGGCACAATGGGCACCTGATCTGTGCCCACCCCTGGATGGAAACGTGCCATGACCCCCAAAGCCCCCCTGGGACCCGCCTCACACCCACGGCAGCACAAAGGAGCGGGGAGGGAGAGCCTGGGTGAGCCCACACACAGATATCTCTGTGGAACACCACAGGCAATGACACTGATAATTCCACAGTGTTTCACATTCAGAAATATCCTTTCATCTGCTGACACTTTGGTCTCTTTATACCGAGCTGACACGGGGTCAGGGGTACCTGAACACAGCACAAACACCCTGTGCCTCAGAGCACACGGACCATGTCTGCAGGAACTGCTCTGCCCTGGCCACACCAAGTCTGGCAGATCCCTTGGCCTAAACTGGTCAAGGATTAACTTCCACCAAACTTTGGCACTCAGAAGCCCAGTCTTTCCTCTCTGTACACCCGTGCCCGTGAGGAGGATGGGGATGTGTGCATAATGCAGTCTGCTCCCCTGTTCCTGTAGCACTTCTCCAGCAGACACATCCTGGTTAGAAAGTCACTGGAGTATTTGGAGCATGTGCTTTGTTTTTTATTCTGAGCTTCTTGGTCTGAGACAATTAACTCCCCAACTGCCAGCACAGTTTCCTACTATCATCTCCACTCCACGGGCCAAACTTTGGGATCTGGATTTGTTCTTTTGCAAAACAATTATTATCCCCTAGACTATCCTACTAAATGTTAGATTTAGCAACAGCTGCTTCTCCACGTGCCTGGCATATTATATACATTTCCATACCTCCCTTTAGAGAAATGTTACACTGGCAGGTAGCTAAACCACAAAGAAAGCTGGTGGGTACAATTAGACTTCACTTAAGATAGACATGAAAAATCTCCAAACCAAACCACTAATAATCACAGAACCTTTCTTTAAGATGAACAGAAATGGTCACATATTATGCAGATCCAACCAGAAAGCTCGCTGGTATGGACAGAAGGATTTTAGAAATATTGATTAAAGGGACAGAAAGCAGCAAAAGCAGAACAGAAACCACAAAAGAAAAAAAAAAAGCAGAAAGAATCTCCACTAACCACAGGATCCCAAAAGAAGTCTCAAACAGGTAGTGTCTAAAAGGTGGGACGAGGTGGAGCCTCCCAGTGCCCGGGTGTGTATCCCTGGCCCAGCTGGTGCTGGCAGGAGTGCTGCGGGACACTGCCCCTCCCTCCCGAGCCTGGCACAGGCAGGGAACACACGAGGGGTGTAACGGAGCCTGGGCCAGGTCCTCCCTCAGCCCGAGCCTGGCACAGGCAGGGAACACACGAGGGGTGTAAGGGAGCCTGGGCCAGGTCCTCGCGCTGTGCCACCATGGGCCGAGGGCCGCAGAGGTGACTCGCTCTGCACACAGACAGGAGGCTGGCACTGACAGGCTCGCAGGGGCAGGGCTTTGCACCATCTCTGTCAACAAACACTGTTCGACACTCGGCACGAGAAGCCAGACACCACAGAGAAAGTCAAAGCACCCATCTGTGAGAACTATAACAACTAAATCACCTGGCATGGCAAACACAGCTTAAATGAAATATTGCTGCTAACAAAACTGGTGCTTTTGGCACCCCAGCTCCTGGGTTGCTCGTGTTTTATGACTCGGACTCTTGGTTTGCTGAGAAATAAAGATGCCATAGTCCTAATCACTCTAAAAACCTTACAGATCCTGCCCAAAAAGCATTCCAACAACCTCACAGATTCTTTACAGAAATCACTCCAATAACCTCATGGATCCTTCACAGAAATCACTGCAGTGACCTCACAGATCCTGCCCAAAATGACCAACTACAGCACCGTGTGTATCACACACACCCTGCCACCTGGGAAATCTCAGTGTCATGCTCAAATGCCATTATATTCCCAGGTTAATGCTAATTCCCTTGCCATTCTCCCTGGAAATATTTCTCAGATATGCCCTAACTCTCCTGCAGAGCGTTTGCATATGGTTTGTATAGCTGCAACACTCCTCTAAGAAACCAACAGCTGTAATTCCACCCAATCCACATTCCCACCCTGCCAACCATTTTATATTTGGGAATATACACATTTCTTTTACTTCCTCATACAGGGCACCTCTCAAAAGAGATTTTTTTACATTTAACGTTTTTTTTCTTCCAAAGCAGAACAAAACATAGACTTTTCCAGTTATGCAATAAACACAGACATTACACATCCATTTACATGTCTTAAGTGAGGTATTATATTCCCTATATGGAAACACATACAATATATTTATGATCAGAAACATACAACTTTACTTTAAAAAAAAAGCTTCCCATTAATGTTTTGCTGTATTTAAATGCTTATTCTCACATTCTCTCTTTAAGCTTTTCTTTAATAGAAATCAAAGATTTTATTAAAAGTTTTCAGTTAAAAGTTTCATCAACATTGGCACGTTTCTGTGAATTTTCTCAGTTCAGTGCATCCACAAGTTCTGATGGAATCACATTCCACATGAAATTTCTGACTCTGCATTCCCAGCCTATACAAGCTTTCTGAAGTGATTGTGCCAGAACCCATAAAAACATTTCCCAGGTATTGTGATCATGGTTACACATTCTGGGAAATGGTTACAGTACCTTGTAAAAGTTAAAATCTCCAAGAGAGCAGAAACCAGAATTCCAGGGCTCAACCATAACTCTGTGAACTCTGCTCACAACAGGGCTATGGGAAGGACTCACACTGCATTACCTAAACCAACTATCACCAAAATATGTCTTTGCCAAAAACACTGTGATACATTGTGGTTCTTCAACTGCCAGCATCGGAGACTTTTTGACAACTTTTCTGTTGTAGTGCACCACCCACCGTGAACAGCCCCACGGTATAAAAACACCTCAGCTATAATTCACTGGCTAAATGCAATAATAAATGGCTGGCTCTGCCTGCCTCTAACAAAGACCTTAACATGGAGTAATTAAAATAAGCAATCACAGCACAACTCTTAACACTGATCTGTCTTAATCTATTTTTAACACCTGCCAAGCATCTGACCCTGTCAGATTGAGCAATTCATGCAGCCTGAGAATCATCTATTTCTACTAAGTGATCAGATTTTTTTCTCAGCAATGGAAGAAATTTTTACCTACTGAGTATTAGAATATGCAATATATATTTAGAACAAATAAAATGCATTTTTCAGGATACTGGGTATCACACATTCTTCAGAGAAGGAAGCTTGTTTTCATATGATTTTTGTGAGTTTATATTGCTGAGACTTGGTGGAAATAGTACCAGAGTGTAACTTTAGAAACATTGAGCAGAATTCTAAATGCAGTGCATTTAAAAAAAATCAATCTATCAAGATATGGAAAAATTACTATTCTTCAGCAGAAGCAAATAACAAATCCTATTTCCTGTTCAATAATACTACAAATCACTACAGTCATGTAATGCATTAAGAATAACGTAACTTGCCCTTATTCCTTTACTTGTCTTTTACGATCCCCAGGAGAAAAAAGCAGCCGAGTAATGTTTGCAGTCCCACCCCCCTGCCCCCTCAGCCCCAAACGCACACTTACCCACAGGAGCCTTTCTGGGCATTCTAGCAGCAGGCTGGGCCTGGGCTGGGACCTGGTGCTGCAGGACAAAGGACGCTGCATTCGTGCATGTTGTTGGGTCGGGGGTGTTCTGCTGCTGTGACCTCAGGGCAGGGAGTCTGATCCCTCAACAGGTTGACTTTTAAGAGAGACGATTTCATTACATGCAGCAGATGGCTCTTCCTGGGAAAACCTCCACTAGACAGGGAGTTGGCAGTGAGGAGAGGACACATCCTACTGCCATAGAAGTGCACAGGAATTTCCTCGTGGCTGAGAGAGAGAGGAAGTGTTGGCCTTAGCTTTTCGTCCTGAAGCACTGGATTGTTTTTTGGAAAGCTCTGCTAGGCACCTCGGGAACTTCTTACTTGCTGGAGGTTAAGCACACAAAAGTTCTGCTGAGCATGAGAAAATCCACAGTGCCTAACAAGCAGGCTGAGGAGATCAAAGGTGGACAGTGGACTTTTAACAATCACTACACAGAAATTCACCTGTGATTCACATCCCTCAAAGGCAAAAAGGCGAATCCTGAAGTAGGAAAGTATTCCCACTCCTGTTACCCAAGGAGCCAAGTCTCACACAGGAGGAACTTCAATGAATTGCACAAACTGCTCTGAGCTCAAGGGATCTGGAAAAGGCTGAAAAGCAAGTTTTGTGCCAGGATTTTTTTTAAGCATTTTGCAATAATGGCAGCTAAAACTGGTTATGAGATACTACCGTGCTAAATACTTCTTGCTCCCAGTGTTATCTAGACTCAGATAGGAAACTGGTGTGTTCAGCAATAAATATAGCACCTCCAATCACCATCATTCAGGAATAGTAACAGGGATATCTGTTTTATGTAACAGTCTAACAGCCAAAATAACCCCCAAAGAAACGAGAGGCAGCCACATTTGTATCATAAAATAGTCTGGGTTGGAAGAGACCTTTGAGGGTCCTATATTCTACCCCCTGCCATTGGCAGGGACACCTTCCACTAGACCAGATTGCACCAAGCCCCGTCCAACCTGATCCTGAGCACTTCCAGGGATGGGGCACCCAGCACCTCCCTGAACAACCTGAATGCTTGATCACCGATTAAAAGTGTCAGTAAAATTACTTTCTAAGGCACTTCCAGTCCACTTTGAGCAACTTGCAACTCCAGAGAGAGAAGGATTCCCTTCAGATCATTGCCCCACTCATCTGATGTCCATTAGCAGTGATGGAGAGCAGCCACGGGAACATCTCTTTGGGAGGCTCTTCCCAAGCCGTCCCTCCTCTCCCACGCTGAAGGACACAAGGTGCCCGAGCCTTAAGCTGCACACCTGCCTGTGTGGGCACTGGCAGCAGGATGGGAGGAAGCTGTGGCACGGAGAAGAATCCATGGCTGCAGGTGGATGAGGCTGTTTCTCCTCAGGGCGCGACCCCTGCCCTCAGTGTTCTGTGCTTTTTGCCTGCTTTAGGCCCCAGCTCCCGCCTCTCCAACCATGTCCGGCCTTCTCAGGGCCAGCTGCGGACGCTGCAGGAGGTCTGGCCCTGAGTTAACGTTCCAATTTCAAAATGGGTGAAACAAAACCCGCTCGGTTCCCTCACAGTGTCCGCAGGGCCGGGGCGAGGGGGGAAGGCCGTCTCCTGCTCCGCCATGGCGGGGTCCCCTCAGGACGCGGCGGCCGCGCTCCCCTCAGGTGGATCCGCCCCGCCCCGGCCGTCCCGCTCCCCTCAGCCGGAGCCGCCCTGCCCGCCCCGCCCCGGCCGTCCCGTTCCCCTCGGCCAGACCCGCCCGGGCCGCCCCGGCTGTCCAGTTCCCCTCAGCCGGACCCGCCTGGGCCGTCCCGGCCTTCCCGCTCCCCTCAGCCGGCCCCGCCCCGCCCCGCCCCGCCCCAGGTGCCCCGCGCGGCGCTTCCTTCCGGGTGGGCTGTGGCGCGCGCCCGCAGCGATGTCTCGGGGCGCGGCGGGGCCGCTGCCCCTGGGCCGCCTGGCCGAGCCGCTGCTCCGCAGGCTCAGCGAGCTGCTGGACCGGGCGGCGCCCGGCAAGGGCTGGCGGGAGCTGGCGCAGCGAGCGGGGAGCCGGGGCACGGTGCGGCTGAGGTAGGCGGGCGCGGGGAGCGGCGGGGAGCGCTGCACCGCGGAAGCCGCGGTGTCGCTGCGCGGTCCAGGAGTTGGATGTTTTCTCTGTATTTTCCTGTAAAACACTGTGAAGGTCCATTTGATAAGTGGCGGTATCTCGCCCCTAGGTTGGCGCGGCGCTGCGACTTAATGAAAGAAACGTTGATGAATCTCTTTAGTGGGGATACGTAAACTTGCATTCCCTTTCTGTAGCTGTCTTCATGTCCTTATTATCTGAGCTGTTTGCATCTGCTGTGGTTGGAAGTGCATGAAGACTTTACGCTAAAGTTTAAACCAAGAACTTCAGAAGCAGTTAAGTGCGCTGCAGTGATGTGTGATTGGCTGGGCTGCACCTCTCGCTTGTTTGAACAGCTCCTCTAGAATGAGTCTTCCTGCACTTTGAAGTTAGACACTGACTTGCTCTTTACTGCTTCTAAATTAGGCCATGGAAGTGGAGGGTGCTGTACTAGTTTTTCTGCTGATACCTTACAAAGTGAAAATTAGAAGGTTTCTCCATACATTTGGTTAGACTTGCGAGGTACACGCATCTCTTACCTTGTAGCACACAAATAACTAATTCCAGTTTCTGTCCCTGTATAATTTCTGAACTGATGAAACTTGAAGGAAATACTGCAAATATGTCCAAATCAGCAAGGAATTTCCTATCTCTATTTCTTAAAATCTTTTTGTTTGTCTACAGTTGATTGTTAACCCAGCTCCTTTCTGAGCAAAAAGTGTTAAGAAGGTCTGTGCCATGTCCTTCTTGCGTTTCTCCGTAGCCCTTTGGATTTGGAGCAGTGTTCCCTCCAGGTGCTGGAGCCAGAAGGCAGTCCCAGCTGGAGCCTCCTGAAGCTGCTGGGAGACCGTGGGTGCACTGTGGTGGAGCTGGTGGAGTCCTTGCAGGCCCTGGAGCACACAGAGGCTCTCCAGTGTCTCGGCCATGCAGGTCAGTGCTGGGCCTGGGCTTTCGCTGCAGCTCTGGGTTTTACACTGGAAACACTCAAGCAGCTTGTTTTCTGCAGTAGCTAAAAACAGTTCTGATAATTGGTATCCATATGATTATCGAGGTAATTGGCTCACCTGATTCTGAGATTAAAAGTAAGCCGAGTAGATAAACAGCCTTTGAACAGTGCTGTTGTGGACTTGAACTTGGCTGCATGGACATGCAGGGTGGACTCGTATTTGTTCCTAACTTTGCTGTGTGTAAATTCTGTTTTAAAGGTATAAAGATTGTTGTACAGCCAGACTCTCAAGCAGTGCTCTCCGGTCAGGTGGTCAAGCTGTGTTGCTGGGCAACAGGGCACCCATTTGTGCACTACCAGTGGTTCAAGCAGGAAAAAGAGGTAATAGTTGATATAAACAGTGCAGGTTTTTGCAATAGTGAAAATAACAGATAATGACTTTGGATGAGACCTTTTTCTTTCTAAGACTCTTCCCCTTATTTACAATGAGATAATGACCCTAGGAATCTGTTAAAACAATGCAGCAATTCCTTATATTCAAACCACTTCATCCCTGGAGGCTAATTTTGGAATGTGACAGAAAGGAAGCTGTAAGTTTAGTTGTCTCTCAGCTTAGCAATAAGTTTCAAGTAAGTGAAGGAGTTGAGGCTGGTCTTATGGACGTGGAAACAAATATTGTAGTGCTTGATCCTGGTTTAGATTAAACCAATCTAAATTTAATTGGTTTTGGTTCACCTGTGATCCAGGTTCCCCATGGTGATTCTCCAGAGCTGGTTTTGAATCCAGTGAGTGTAAAGGATTCTGGCTTTTACATCTGTCGAGTGAACAGTGACTGTTCTTTCGTGTTCAGTCGGTGGGCACGCCTGGAAGTGTGTGAGCTCCAGGGTACAGCTCATGGTGAGTGGCACAACCACTCTCTTCTGAAACTGTCCTCCTGCTTCCTATGGGAACTTGGGCCTCTGTTGCTGTGCTTAGGTTGTCTCACCCTTTCTTTTCTTTTTTTCTTCCTTTTTGTTTCTTTTAAGGGAGCTTGGTGGGTTTGCCTCAAAACAAACTGTGCATTTGTATTCAGCCTCAGCCACAAAACCTGACAGTGGGGGATGCTTTGGTACTAGAATGTGGAGCTGTTGGAAACCCAATTCCTCGTTACCAGTGGTTCAGAAATGGATTCCCCTTGGCAAATGGGAGCAAAAATGTCTACACAGTGAGTTACTGCAATGGGCCAGCCTTGGGGGCCGATGTGCAACCACCTTGAACTTACCACAGAAAGCTTTCTTGAAGAAAATAATTTCTCCATAGTCTGGGTAACCTCTGGCAGAAGTGCTCGCTCCAAGTGCTTCTTTAGTTTTTACTTTTTCTTGCCTGGGGGCTTAAATGCAAGGCTTGAATACCTGATACAGGTGTTGTCTTGGGCTCTGTCGGGATGACTGGGGTGATACTTGCACAGGTAACTTCTGTGGACGTGGAACATCAAGGGACATACTGGTGTCACGTGTTCAATGACCACGAGGATGGAGACAGCAAGAAGGTGGAAGTCATTATAGGTGAGGAATTTTTCTGTTTGATACAGGGCAGGTGAGGTTGTTGCAAGCAGAATGAATGAGTAGAACATGTTTCAGTGTGTGTGCATGTGCAGGTATTTTCAGGGAACTGAAGAGGAGCAGATCTCTGTATAGCTTCCAGATCTATCTGGGAATACTACTGTGTACCTCAGAAGAACAGTTCTTTCCTAACCTAAGGAATATCTTAGTTTAGTACTCCCAGGTTTCAGTGATGAGTGCTGTACAGTGTTGTGGTCAGGGCAGGTTTGTACTGCTGTAAAATGAGCCAGATTGCAGAGCAGCTTGACAGTGACCTTTGTCTGCCACCTCAGATGCTAACACTAATAACTGAGAGCACTTGTCTTCCAATTTTCCCCCTCCTTAAAACACAAGGAAGGAAAGCAGTGGCAGTGGAGTGCACAGAAGGTAAAGTAAACATTTAGTTGTGAATCAATTTTAAAAAATCAGTGAGGGGACGCTGGGTTGTCAGGTGTGTTGCTGAAAAGCATGTGTGGGTTAAGAGCTTTGGTTTAGTTCAAGGCACTGATGCATGATGCAGTGTTCCTTTTGCATGTGCTTTTGTCTTCTTTGCCTGGATGCCATGATCTAGAGTACAGGAGAAAAACCATACTGCTTTCTCCTGTGGTATTCAAGTGAATGTAAAGACCTGGAGAGGTTTTTGGCTGGGCTCAGGAGGCAACATCCTATACAAGAAAATCTGGAGGTGTTTAGGAACCTGAGTGATCTTAGAGAGCTCCAGTGTCAGCACTCTGTCTGCAAGAGGTGTTTCCAGCAACCTCATTAGGCTGATTTCTGTTCTCCTCTGCATTGCTGCGATGGGGAGGAGGAGGTGTATTATGACCTTTGCTGTTTGCACCATCCCTTGATGGCTGAGCTCCTCAGAGTCTGCAACACAATCTGGGGATCACGTAGAACAGTGTAAGGCTGCTCACAGCAGGCCTGCTCTGAAACATCCCTGGGGCTTCAGACATGGTGAGTTTCTTTTCCGTGGTTTCCAGTGCTCTCAGAATAAAGAGGTGAAACCTGTGGTAGCTTAGAATATTTGAAAATCGTGTCTGAAGTCTTTCTGAATACATGTGGCTTCCCAAAGTAAGATTTCTTGCTCAGGATGTTGCTTTTTCAGCAGTCTTTCAAGCATATCCTCTTCAAAGGGGTGATCCTGATAGCTTGTTCCTTGCTCCTTCAAGCTGCCTGCATGCCTGTGGGATTGGAGTGAGTGTCCCTCCCTTGGTTTTTAGCTCTGCTGTTCTGTAGTGCTGGGTCTAGCATGGCTTCATACATTGCTGGATTTGCTCTTCTCTGTGTGGAATAGACACAAAAGATTACATTTGCAGAAATGCAAAGCCAAAAGTATTTTAGAAAAGTAGCTTGTTTTCTGTGTTCAGCTTTGATTATTAATGGCATGACACTTATATTTTTACTAATAAAAATGTTACTTTTGCTTGTTGTTTAAATTATGATCTTATTGGTGTGTTTCTTTGCAGAAGATTTTAGTGATCTTCAAGAATCAGGTCAGTGATAAGTTTTGAAAAACTTTAGTTTTGCATCTCCATTTTATGTTACAAGTCACTGAAGCCTAGCTGGGTTACAATATGCACTTTACAGTATTTGGATGTGTCTGTAACTAGGAATTGAATAGGGGCAGGTATCATGTTAAGAGCAGCACAGCTTCCTGGGTCCAAAAGGTTGACTTGAAGCATTTAGTGAATTATAGGGGTTCTGTTATCTCTGTAAAATCACCCAAGGCTGGTCTTACTGCACTGCATGTGCACTTATACAAAAGGGAATTATCTTTGCTTTCTTGTCTGTAGTTTCTCTGGGCTCTCAGTTTTAGTACATTGCTGCTTTCTCAGCTGATTAAGGTGAAAAAGATGTAAGGTGTCTGGCTGTAAACAACACAACAACGTCAACAAAACACCCCCAAACCCACCAAAACAAAAGAACCCTTTTTTTTGTGCTAAATTTGTAAGGTGTTGGGCAAACAGTGTCTCTACACTATAGCTGTGGGGAACATGCAGTTCATTTTCTGGTGTTGCAGCTATGACTGCAGTCACTGACAGTGCTCTTTTCATCTCTTTCAAGCAGACCCACAAGAGCTGTCAAGTCACAGACCTGTTGGTGAGTAGATTTGTAGCTGGAACGTGCATTTCCCATCTTGGAAAGGGATTTTGCTGCTCCTGACTCTGCCAGTGCGAGACCTGTGGGGCACGTAGAGAGCTGCAGGGAGGGAGACCCGGGGGCATCTGTACAGTCCTTTACAATGCTTGCTTGCCCTTTCAGGAGTAAACTGTGCTCAGGGCACCAGTATTTTTAGTGCCTCTGGGGAGTGTCTGCAGCTTCTCCTCTGTTTCAGTGTACTGCTTGGGATTCCTTGGCTGGGCCTTAGCCAGTGTGTTGCTCCATCACTTTAAACACTTGGCTGGCTGGAGACAGTGGTGTGGGGATGGTGGGATACAAAGGATTGGTGTCCTGTCTGCCAAGGCAATGCTGTCCCTGCAGGCTCAGCTCTCCCTGTGCCCGGGGGCTGGATGCTCTGATGTTGAGCTGCAGCTCATGAGGAGATGGAGAGCACGTGTGCTACAAAGAGCAGTTGCTGGGGGCTTTGAATCTTTCCTTTGCACTGGAGACTTGGCTGTGGGCAGGCACGTTGTCCTGTCGATGCTAAACCAGGTGGAAAGGCTGCTGGCCTCTGTCCAAGCTGCTCCACTCTTTCAGGTCCATCAGTGTGAGGGGGAGTTTAGGTTCTCCCTCTCATGCTGGTAAGGTTGTTTTTTTTGAGGTAAGAAGAGAGTTGAGCTGTATTATTGATGTAGGATGGCTTTTGAAATCACATAAAATATTGTGCCTGGAAATATTGTGCCTGGATACTCTTTTCTCTTTGGAAGATCTTACTTTTAAAGGTAGTGACTCCTGGAATATATAAACGTGACGTTTTTTTTTCTCCCTGTATCTTGGCAGCCACAGACAAGGTGGCTCTGTTAATAGGAAACATGAGCTACTGGAATCATCCCCAGCTCAAGGCTCCCATGGTAGATGTCTATGAACTGACCAGTTTGCTAAGGCAGCTGGATTTCAAGGTCGTTTCTTTACTGGATCTTACTGAATCTGAGATGCGAAACGCAGTGGATGAATTTCTGCTTCTCCTGGACAAAGGAGTATATGGTAAGAACACGCAAAATCCCTTCTGAAGTAGGTCAGTGTTGTATGTATCAACTACACAAACATCTGGTATTTACCTCTGCCAGCTCTCTACATGTGATGGCCAAACAGCCCTCCTGGTAAATAGGATGTGTGCAGAATGGGAAGAGTAAGTGAAAAGCACCCACCAGCATAGCCTTTGACTTGGCTTAAAATGTTTTTGTTTCTTTACTTTTAGAACAGATCAAAGGCTTGAACTCTTTTCTTTAACCACACCTAAAACTGCAGTGCACTCTCTGGTGGAATTGATGCACAGAGCAAAAGCCTTCGTGTCTTGCATGGAAAAGGCCAGGAATGATCTGGTTGGGAGTGTAAGAAAAGTTCTTCTGTGGGCTTTGAGTTTTCAGCTGACTGCCACTATTTTGTCATTTTTCTAAAGATTGTATAAACTCCTTGAGAAATGACTTAGAACAGAGAGCAAAAAGTTTTGCCAGTGTCCCTATTTAAATTGCAGAATTCCTGTAGTAAAGCCCATTCACGAAAACATTATTTGATCCTTTTTTGGAACACAAGGTCAGATTATTTGCTATCATGACTTTTTTACGGATGTGTTACCTGATGCTCTGTCTGAGCAGCACTGGCTGCTCTGACATTTGGGTGTTTATGTCTGAGCCAAAAGCTGCCTGACTCGAAGCCTCAGTCTGGCAGGAGTGTCCAGGCTTTCTGAGAGCACTCTGCTTTTTTACTCCCTGGGGAATAGATGTGCTGCTACATTTGGGACTCTTGCACCTTCTCAATTTTTTTCTGTAATTGTTGTCATGAATGTAGAAAATAAAGCCCAGAAAGGCTTTAATGGGTTTCTCAGCAGCACCACATGAAAGCTCTTACACAACATATTTTTGCAGTCGTGCATTTCCAGCCACTTGGTGTAAAAGGTAAGAGGAGCAGTTTTTCAGTGGTGTTTGGCAATAACTGCTTCAATTTAAATGGTCACTTTATCCTCTCTGCATAGTGGCTATTAATGGCTTAAAGCCAATAAAAGGTGCTGTCAGTGCACAAATAGGTAATGATTTATTGCATTTCTAGTGGGCATAGCTTCAAATAGAAGAGGCCCAGTGGCTGCCGCTGTCTGGTCCCTGTTACATGTATTGCTGATGCCTGCTAAGTTGTGTAATTCTGGCCAACTGCCAGGAAAGTGGCATTTCAGATCCTGCTCCTTAAGGGCAGGAGTGGTAAACAAAGTGATGATGATTGCCTCCTCTGATGTCTTAGTTTGTGCCGTGCTAAATGTGGGGTGCAATTAACATTGTATTCCACACAGGGTAAGAGCATAGACCCGTATGTTTTAAAGGCTACAAATATTTAGGCTGCTTTCTTTTTAAAAGAGAGAGAGAGAGGCAGATATCACTTAAATGCTGACGTCTCTGAGGAACTTGAGCCTACTTAAAATTGTTGTGGCTGAGTCTCTGTTGAGCCCCTCTGAACATGTTGGCTCCACTTACCCCGGGTATGCACAGATGGATTTCTGAGCTCAGCACGGGCACTGCTGCAGGTACTCGTCCCACAGCACAGTCACCTGCCAAGGATAGCAAAGGAGTGTAGTCAGTCCAGTGACTTATGGAACAGACACTCAGATTTCCAGTCAGCCTAAATTGTCACATTTCTGTTGACTTTGTTCAGCTGAGCACTATATACTGTATATGTTGCAGAGCTGGCCCATAGACTGCTCTGTATAGATAAATGAAAAGTCTTTTTAAAAGATGGAATTTGCATCATTAAGGAAAACCAGCACTGGGAACAGGCAACAGGAAAATCAAATTTAATCATACAAGCTTCTCTTAACTGCATTTTTTGGCAGTGGAGGTTATTAATTCTAAGAACATCTAATCTTACTGCAAATTGATATGACTAATACTGGACATCTTTATTCATATAAGTAAAATCTAAGCCCTGGCTTGCAGTTTCCTTTTTCAGGGTTCAGAAAAGCTTTCTTTAATTCCGCGGCATGTTTGGGTTTTTTTTCCTACAAAAATATTTCATGTTTTATTGAGGATTTTAAATCTTAAAATGTTGTAGACTGTTGTATACTGGCAAGTGAGGGAGATGATGGCAGGATAATCGTTTCTGGCTAGGAAAGCACACAAAGAATTGGTTTGTTTAGTAGACCCAGAAGTAACCCAGTCTGTAACTAAGAGATGTAGCTGCAATCAATTGAACATGAGCTGCTGGTAGTTTGGTAATGGGGATGTGCTCTGGAGTCCTACCAAACTATTCAGCAGGGTTTTTTTCTGTCTACAAAATCTGCAGAGTTACTGCTGCTCAGAGCTTTGTAATTGCACACGTGGAGAAGATGTTTTACAGTTGGCACATTTCCTTGTTCCCATCTGTGAGTTACACATCATACCTAACAGACTATTTCTGTTAGAGGTCATAACTACTTAAAGCATTTAAGAGTATTTAACTCGGTGTGTTTGATGCAAATATCTAATTGATTCTATTGCATGTGTGATATTTGCTTTTATTTTAATTCATTGTGTCTGTGTGTTGTGGAGTCGATGTGAATGTGGCTCCCCTCTGCCTCCCCTCCCTTCCTGTGTTAACAAAAGCACATTGATATTAAAACCCCAGCTTGGAGCGGCTTGAATGATGTCAGTCCCGCTGTGCATGAGGAGTTTGACACGCTGAGATGTGCAGGAGTGCTCCCGTGTGCTCACCCTGCCCTCAGTCCCACCTGTTCTGAACTCAGGTCTGCTGTACTACGCTGGGCACGGCTACGAGAACTACGGGAACAGCTTCATGGTTCCCGTGGATGCTCCCAACCCCTACCGGGCAGCCAACTGCCTGTGCGTGCAGGACATCCTGCGCAGGATGCAGCAGAAGCACACGGGGCTCAACGTCTTCCTGCTGGACATGTGCCGGAAAAGGTATGGCCTCCATTCCTGCTGGATATGTGGCAGAAAAGGAATCACCTCCAGGGTGAGGGGGGAGCTGACAGCAAGTGTTCAGGGATGGCTTTGCTTCCCAAGAGAAGGAATAATGACTCAAGTTTGGGGAACCGACTGTGAGGTTGGCTTTCTGTCCCCGTGCCTCCTGATTCGAATGACATTTATTTCTTTTTTTCTGTTGTTGCTTAAAAGTTATGAACCATTGGTCTGATTAGATAAAAGTGAAATTGGGCATCTTAAAGGAGGAACATGACCCTTTCCCCTTGCACCATTATCCGTCTTCATTACAGGAGGAAGGAGAATCCCTGTGATCAAAGGCATGTTAATTTGGCAGAAGGGCTCAAGTGAAGTGCTTATTTTAGACCTCTTCAGAGCCATGGATTTTGCTTTTATGCTGGGGATGTTGTATCTTTATTTAGAGCTTAAAACCCAACTGATTTTGGGGTTTTTCTAAACAAAGTACTGTGTTCTTCCCATGTTGAGAAACTGCGATGCCCAATTAAACTTGCACTTGAAATCAGCTCTTCAGTCAGCACTTCTGGCAATTGGTCTCTCAGGAATGTTTCATAACAGAAAAATGCTGGTGCCTTAGTGTCTGTGGAGCCTCTAAACTTCAGTGCTAATGAAATGCCCGTGACCCAATTCAGGTTCACAATCTGCTATCCAAGTAGAAAATCCATCTACGTAAGCCTTGTGCTCACTATGCAGAGACCGTGGTGGAGGGGGGAAGAGTTAGAAAAAAATCATAGCTTTTGGTATAACCTAAAATGGGCAGTTATCAGAAGTGGGGTTTGCAGAGATTGTGGACCGACTCTGCTAGTTACTATAACATGATGGTGCTGAGTTTTGCCTTTTAGCAGTCAGGATTCATTCCAGAACTGTAGGAGTGAAACAAATTCCTGGCTCTGAGCTGTGCTTTTCTGGTATTTTGAATTTGTTACCTTTATTAGTTCTCAAACTTTCTTGTGTTTCCACTTATTGCAGAAACGAATATGATGACACAGTTCTTATCTTGGATGCTCTGAAGGTTACAGCCAATATTGTTTTTGGATATGCAACGTAAGGAAATTTTTCTTCTTCTGTGCCACAGAAGTGAGCACTGAAATTGTACAGCTGCCCTTTTCCAGAACAGTACTGTGGTGTTAAACCTCGGGCAGTTTGCAAGTTAAGTGCAAAAGCTGCTGAATAGAAATAGTCAAGAGCTTTCATAAAATCTTCAGTGATAAATTGAAGCTCCTCATATGAGGAGTTTGATAAACAGCTCTGGTGTGTGATGCCATTGTGAGGGAAACCTTCTGTGAGCTGCTTGCAGGGGAACACAAAGAGCAGGTTGGCCTTGGACACAACCTGGTTCTCAAATTGTAGTAAACTCCTTTCCCCGTTCCCAACACAACTTTCCTCCTTACCATGCAGATGTTTCAGTGTTTTTTCCTTGTCTGATGCTGGTGATCTCACAGGTGCCAAGGAGCAGAAGCTTTTGAAATTCAGCAGTCGGGGTTGGCCAATGGCATCTTCATGAAGTTCCTGAAGGAGCGTTTGTTAGAAGACAAGAAGATCACTGTTCTGCTTGATGAGGTTGCAGAAGGTGAACTCCAGCTTACTGCACTAACAGTCTCCTCAGCCTGCACTGCTGAAAACAACTTTGCTTACATGTTCTTCCTCTCATGGTGAATGTGCTACACTACTTAAAGCTCTTTCTTGTTGTGTTTTGGTCAAATAGCAGCTTTTATCAACAAGCAGCTGCTACTGGGCAGCATATTAACAATGTTCTTGGTGTTATAATGGGATCTGGGCTTCTTTAATAGTGTGCAGTTTTATACTTTAGTGAACCTTATTTGTTCTGAGTGTCTTTCCTTATGGAGGTTTGAATTGTCCATCAACAAAAATGCTCTTCTGTCCTGTGGTTCCAGCTGCTTGTGGTAGTCCAGTCACTTGCAAGTTAGTGATGCTGTTAAATAAACAATATTGGGCCCTTTATCAATGCTTAAAATACTCCCCTTGCCCCCAGTCCTTTAGAAATCTGACTGGAATTATTCACATTCTTGAAATCAGTCACTCTAATTCGGCCCTTCCCCACTCAGAGCTGTGATACTGCTTGAGCTGGCTTTGAGGAACAGGGGAGGGTGTTGCCCAGGCCCCATGTGAACCCTCAGGGCCCTGCAGCAGCAGGAATGCTGCCTTGGCCTTCAGGGAAGGAAGAGCTGAGCAAGGCATACTTGTAAAACTGCAGCTTTGGATGGATGTGCTGGTGCTGGCACAACCACAGCAACCGCACAACGCTGCAGCGGGGGACTTCATTCAGTTGGAATGGCAGCAGCACGGATTTTGAAAGAACCTGTATGCACCTTACTTTTAGATATGGGCAAGTGCCCCCTGACCAAGGGCAGGCAAGCCCTGGAGATCCGCAGCAGCCTGTCGGAGAAGAGGGCACTGACTGACCCCGTGCAGCAAAGCACAGCCTCGGCAGAGTCGCTGGCACGGAACCTGCAGTGGGCCAAGGCTCATGGTATGGGACACTCTGCTCTCACATGAGCATGGGATGGGACACTCTGCTCTCACATGATCCTGCTGCCAGGGTGGGAGAAGTGAGAGCATGTAGTGTTGAATGGAAATGGAAGAAATTCAGATTTATATCTGAATTTTCATTAGTATGTTCAGTAGGAAATCTTTGTGTTTGGGTTTACCCTTACATGAGAGAGGAATGAACAAGGTGACATGGAGAATTCATCTGGAGTGAGTATATTTAAAACCACTGGAGGGGACACTTACAGGATGTCTGCCTGCTGGGACAATAGTTTATGTGTCTAACAATGACACTTCTTCTAAGACATTGATCTCATTCAAAAGTCATCACCTAAAATAGGCAGGCAAACTGGATGGTAAGTGTGCATGAGATGAAAAGGAGTTTTCAGTGTATACAACTAAGAAAAATAAGGATGAGATGAGTTGGAGGCTTTGTAGGCTTCTTTTAACAAAGGCAGTGCAGTTTAAGATCTTTTACCTTATATACCTAAAGTTGTGGGAGTACATCTTCACATTGCTTTGATAGACTGGGCAGAGGGTTGGGGTGGCATTTCTAAGACAGCTCTTCCACAGATGCAGGTATTTATTTGTGAAATCACGCCCTTAATTCTTGTTTGTTAAATGATTGAAAAAGCCTAGAAACTATTTTAGAAAAACAGAAAATGCATATGCTGAGTTATATTTAGACTGCAATGATGTGTTATTCACAGAGCTTCCAGAAAGCAGGTACCTTGATTTTGAGTGTGGTGTTCAGATCCAGCTGGGGTTTGCAGCTGAGTTCTCCAACGTCATGATCATCTACACAAGGATAGTGAGGAAGCCCCCAGAAATGGCTCTTTGCAGAGCCCACGTCACAGACTTTGCTCTCGTAAGTGCTTCCTCTTGGTCCCTTGTCATCCTGCTCCACTGAAGTTGGAAATTTCCTGTTCCATCCCTGTCAAACTGCGTCTTTTGTAATAAAATGGGTCCAAACTGTTGAAACTTCTGAAACTGAAATAAGTAATGGTTTATGATCTACAAATTCTGTACCTTCAATTAAGTTCTCGTTTCTTTCTTGCAACAGGACCTGGATGTGGATCCTAAATTGGCTAATAAAGGAACTCCTGAGGAAACTGGAAGCTATTTAGTATCAAAGGACCTTCCCAAACACTGCCTTTACACCAGGCTGAGTTCACTGCAAAAACTAAGGGTTAATATATATTATTCCTCACCTGTTTGTTCAGATAACTGCCACTAATCATGTTGCTTTGCAGTTCTGTTGAAGCAGCTGTGTATTGTCTGCACAGTAAGTTCTTTGGAGGGAAGCAATGGCTAATAGCACAGTTTAGTGACTTTAATTCTGTAGCTGAAAAGTAAAAGCCAGGGAATTGATGCATATGCAATCCTGAAACCAGCATGCAAGGCCCTCTGTATTTTCTTGGCCAAGGTGGTTGTTTTTGTGAAGATGATCTGTAGCACACTCTGAGGGTGTTCTTATGCACTGCAGTTCAGGAAGAACATGGCCTGAAGCAGACCTGCCTCTCACAGAGTCATTAGTAGGAGATGAAAGTGTTGTGTATCATCAGCCAGTGCTCCTGGGCATGCAGTTTTTGGAAGGTTCTCCCTTCAGCAGGCTGGGGCACTGTGAAGTGTCTCTCTGTATCTTTGTGTCATGAGCACCTGCCACCTCTTCTTCAGTGCTTTTGGCAGCTGAGGTAACATAAGTGCTTCTAGAATTACAGGCTGTCCTGTGAGCAAGTACTGACCAAAAGAGGTCCTCAGTAAACAAGTCTTCCCAGTGTGTGTCCTCAGCTCCTAAAAAGGTTGCTCTTCCCCAGGGGACCAGGCCTCTCAAAGGGTTTCCTACAGTGTTTATTTGGATTGGAAGCATAACTTGTTGTCTCCCCCCTTTCCTCTTTTACAGGAACACTTGATCTTCACTGTTTGCTTGCACTATGAGTATTCAGGAATAGAAGATACAATGGATGAAAGAAAGGAAGTTAATGTTGGGAAGCCCCTTATTGCTAAATTAGGCCTTCATCATGGATTCAAAACCAGTAACTGTCCCCATACCTGCTGCATGGCTGGTTATCCTTTTCATAATTCAATGGAATCGAGTCTTAGAGGGGCAGCTGAATACTACATCCCCAGCCACTGCCAACCAAATTCCTGTCCAGGTGTTTACCACCCAAACTGTACTTGCTCAGCCAGCATCACACAGCCAGAGGCATGTTCCTGCAATGGGACTTCCAGGATATTGGCTTCAAGACATGAAGTATGGAATTACTCACCCACTGTGGAAAAGAGTAATGTACCAGTAGAGACCACTGATGACACTGTTGAACTGGAATTCCTTCTCTCTGACAGCCTCAGCTTCTCTGAACAGCAGTAGCTGGGATGTGTTTGGAACAGACCTCCACAGAGCTCTGCAGGGTGCCTGCTGGGTAAAAATAACCTGTTATCCTGAGAGTCCTGCAACTGCCTCTTTGGCTCCAGAAGAGCATCTGCCCCGTGGAACTGTCCACTAGGAGATTTCAGGGCTGCTGTTGCTCTCTCTGTAGTTACAGCTTTGGTTCATGCATCAGCTACTTCTCCTCATTCTGTCAGCTAATTAGGAGCTTTGGCAGCTCCCATACATTAAGTTTCTGGGCCATGTTCACCTTGACATAAATTCCTGACTGCTGCAGGGATGAGGCGTTTCAGTATCGCTCCTTCCTTGCGCAGAATTTTAATTCAGGCGGAGTAAGATCCGCTCGCTTTTTAGAGTGCAGCATTTTGAGCACCAAGGTGTTTGCTGTGAACAGGAGATACTTTAAAGTATCAGGTGTGGGGGAGGACAGGTTGGCAATTTGAGGGAGTTGGGTTTATTTTTTTTAAAAAAGATTGATCACTCTCTTAGTCTAGGAATGCAGTGAGGACCCCTCCATGTTGTGGAAATCAGGCAGTTATTAATTTCTGGGGTACCATTGCAGCAATTTAGTCATTCCAGGTTTATTTTAAGAGCTAATGAGAAAAAATGTGTTCTCCCATCCTTGTTGGCATGCAGTGAGCACGAGCCCAGGATCCCTGTGGGTGTGTGTTGCCACAGCAACCAGCCTCCACACCCACATCTGCAGCGGATGCGGGGGGAAGCGGCCAGGCCTTTCCATGTGCCCTTCCCACAGCCCCTGCTGGCACCCTGCCACTGCAACGGGGATGAAAGGCCTTCAACCTGCTATGCAAATGACTTCACATAAGATCAAGCAGCTCTCAGATGCTTCCTGGGCTCTCTGATGACTTAATGTGATGGTTATGATTTATTTCAGCTCTCTCTATATGAGCTAGTTCTGCTTCCTGAGGCAGCTTCCTGCCATCCTGTCAGAGGAGGGATGCTGAGCGTGCATGGCAGGACAGCACCAGTCGTCCTGTGGAGGTGGGTGCCTCTCCTCTGGGTTACCAGCAGCTCAGATTATTCCCCTCCAAATGGGCAGTTTGTCGGTGCTGTAGGTGTTTAAAGTGGTCCCAGGATTCTCTGTTCACATCCTGTCTGTGCCTGTCAGCTCTTTTCCTCTCTTTTCCCTTCTGTTGAATGCCAGTAGCATCTGTGGTACCTGCCCTTCAGCACCAGCTGAGGATTGGTCCAGCAGTTTTTGAGAACTGCTTTGAAATACTGGGAATGTACCAAATCTGATATCTTTTTTTGTCTGTAGGAAGCATAACAATCTTTTAAGAAGGTACAGTTGCTATAAAATATTGGTGTGCAGATTCTCAAAGCTTTATAGGTTTTGCTTCACGCCTGCCTTAGGGATATGCAGAATCTGCTGCACTCTGGTTGCAGCTGCAAAGAGAACACTTTGTTTGAAACAACCCTTAGATTATCAGTTCTGCTTTTAGTGGAAATAGTGGGTTCATTTTAATCAGAAAATAGCTGTGTGTGATGCCAAGCCGTTTACCTGTGCTGGCAGGTAGAGAACTGCAGCTGTTTGCACACTCACTGTGTTCCAGCACATAAATCAGAGGTGGGACTTGTTCACTCTGCAGAGAGTTGTATACATTGAAAACTCCTTTTTATCTCATGCACACTTACCATCCAGTTTGCCTGCCTATTTTAGGTGATGACTTCAGAATGAGATTAATGATGTCTTAGAAGTGTCACTGTTAGACACACAAACTCCTGTGATGCTGTCCCAGGAGGCAGACATCCCCTAAGTCTCCCCTACGGTGGTTTTAAATAGACTTACTCTGGATGAATTCTACATGTCACCTTGTTCATTCCTCTCTCATGTAAGGGTAAACCCAAACACAAAGATTTCCTACTGAACAGACTAATGAAAGCAGCTTCTCAAATTGGCAGATGGTGGCTCTGTAAGAAAACATGTTTTCTTGCCTTGCCCCTCAGTTCATTCCCAGACTGAGCAAAGAGAGCTCGGTAGTAGCATCTGTTGATGGAATAGTTCCTGTTAAACTCCATCTGCCTGCCAGCTCTAAGATGTTCCAACCATGGTGTGGATATAAGGTACAAAAGGTATAATTAGAATTCTGATGTATCAAAAGCTGGAGTGGGTTTAATTATGTAAGATGGACATTTTTGGACAGCTCTAAGTAATAAAAAATGTCATGAGTGGCGAGATGATCCTCAGCAGTTGCCTTTGCAGCCTGCAGTATTATTTGCACCCATGCAGCACAAGATGTAGATTTTTGCCTGATCTGAAGCTGAGCCAGTTCTTGCCCGGTGGGTGTGTGGGAGCATAACTTCTGAGGCAGAGGTTTGGGATGTGAAGGGACAAAGAGAAGAGATCCCCCAGGGCTGGGAGGGTGGATGAGCTGCCCCAGACAGTGTGAGCAGCCAGCCATGAAGCACCAAAAACCAGGTCATGCCAGCCACCAGCCCCAGCTGGGGGCATCTCTTGCTGATCACTGTGCATTTAGGGGTTTGTTCAGCAGAGACTTTTATGGCAGCAGAGAGGGAAGTCTGCAACACGGGAAGCAGTGTTGTTACACAAACTAAATGGAATTTGTATAATCCTGACTCATCTTCGGTAGGTGGGGATGAATCAGATGTCCTTCCTCCAGCAGGAGATGCCAAGGACCAGCACGGAAAGTCTGAGTGCTTGAGAGACTCCCAGGCCACAAACCAGCAAGGTGCCTTGATTTTAACTTTGCTCCCATTGTAGGAAGATCATCACAGGCAGCTTGGAATCAGCAGCCACTGCCAGGCCCAGTTGCTGCAGCCACCCTTGTCCATGAGGACAGTGTTTCCCGAGGTAAAGAGAGGAAAGGTAACAGAAAAATAGCTCTTGCTGGAAACCATACTGCATTTAATTGCGCTTCTTCCGGCTGCAGAGGTTTCTTAATTGGCTGCCAGCAGCTTTCACTATGTTCCTCTGACTTGCTCAGAGTCCAGCCCTGGATGTTTTGGATTCCCCTTTATCCTTATTTTAGTAGGTGCTTATTCCATGTTATGGGTGGGCTGTGGGAAGGCAGAAGTCCGAGCCCAGCTGCTGCTGGTACGGAGTGCCCGGGTGTCTGTTCCTGCAGCGGGGCAGCAGCCCCCGTGTCACATGGCACCTCCTCCAGTGCCCAGCAGGGAGCAGGGGAACGCCTGTTCAGGTTCAGCACTCTCCTTTGGCTGTGTAAATGCAGGTGAACACACAGCGAGAGGAGCTGTTGATGGCACCATCTGCAAAAGCCTAATGGCTCATTCATTAAGCAGTGGGAGCCGGCACTGCCACAGTCTAATCAGATACTGTATGATGAATAATTCAGAAATAATCCTCGTATACTTGAATAAATATCAGGAGAAGGAAGGAAAAAGGCCCATACATATGGCACGCTGAGAGAACAAAACAGGCATTCTTCAGTGTCCCAGGCTGCTGAGGCTGTGGTACGGGATGTTAATCGTGCAGGTGGCTGATGCCTGATGAGGAGCTGACTGAGGGCTGCTGGCCCAGCACTCGGAAGGTGCTGGGGAGCGGAAAACACCGCAGTGCTCATGGGAAAATCCATCGGCACTGCAGTTGGAAATATGCGTGTGCTTGGGTTGTGTAACTGGCTGCTGCCAGGGGTGGGGGACCGAGCTCGGGAGGAGATGGCTGGGAACACCCAGGGCTTGGCTGGCCTTGGGCTGTGCTGCTCTGTGCTGCTCTGGGCAGATCAGGGGGTGCTGTCCCCCAGCAGCTCCTGCCCACACCCCCGAGCTGCTGCTCTGGCTGGAGGACTGGTTATCTCCTATGACATCCCTTCCTTTTAATAAATCTCATCTTTCCAAAAGCAATCCTAGAGGTTTTAGTCCAAAATATAATAGGAGACTTATTTTCATAACCAGGAAAGGAAATTATTTTTTTTCCCAAGAAAATACGTAGAGATTAGCAATAGGAGCATCTGAAAAGGGGAAGTTTAGCTGTAAGCTGGTTTTTAATATTGAATGTTTATATTTAAAGTACCATTGCATTCTCAACAGTGATGAAAAGAAAAACATAAGTATTCTAAAACAAGAAATACAAGCCTCTGCTCTTGTAGATCAAATATTACAAGAAAATTTAAGGTGAAAACCTTAAAAAGCAACTGAAGGAACAGGCAGTATTAAGTGTTTGCCAAAAGTTGTAAAGTTATTAGTCTGAATTTAGGGTTTGAAATGCAGAATGTGTATGTTACACTTCTTGCTTAAGCTAAGCATGTTTGACTAGCCAGGAAGGAACTGTTTTGTTTTGTTATTGTCCTCCCCAAAAGTGGGGAAGGACAAAAAGGGCAGCCTTTATTCTGACATAAAATACCTAAATGTAAATCAACTTTAGTTTTTATGGTGTCAGTCCACCTGCAAAGTCTTCTTTGGCCCCAGCCCATCTTTAATGTGCAGAAGCTCTGTTTGTAGCTACGTGTGACGCAGTTAAAATTGATCTCTGTACAGAAAGCTGACGATGAATACACCATGGTTTAGAGTTCTGAATTTCAAGAGCCTTAAAATCCTTAGAAGTTAAATAATTAAAAAGTTATTACTGCACACAAGTTCAGCATTCACTACAGCATCAAAGGGAAAGTGTTCTGAGTTGGCAGCACTCCTTGCTGACTGCTGAGAAGTAACAGCGGGCTACACTGGAGGCATTTCTTCAGGAAAAAGAAAAGGGGGGGGTTGATTCAAGATGTACCTGCTTCCTGGAGAAGGAAAGACGTAGTGTGGGACTTGGGACTGCACGGCTCCCTCAGGGCAGGGGACCAGGAGGTCCCATCTCAGAGCTGGATCCAGGTGGAAGGACTCACTGGTGATGGTTTCACTGGTCAGGAGGACAGGACTGCACGCGAGGACAGTGGTGTCACGGGCTTTGAGCCTGGTCACTGCAAAGCCAAGGGAGAAAATGGGATAACCTAAACAAACAGAATGTCTTCCACCACAGCTTCCAAGGGTTATGTGGCACAGTGTCTGGTGGAGTGAATGGGAGCTCTGGTCCAAGACCTCAGAGCTAAGATGTAAAGTCAACCTGCTAAAAAACCCCAAAGCCTCCCAACACAGAAGTGATGCTTGTAGGAACACTCACTATGCAATTGCCTGTTACTTTGTGTGCTTGAATTAAAAAGCCACTGGAGAAGAGCCATCAGCCTGGCACTGCTTGTAAATGATACTTAAAATTATCTTCATTTTATTTTTAAAATCAAATATTAAGGGTGACGGACTTTTTCTGCCATGTCAAGGACACCTTGCTGGGAGGAAAACAAATAAATCTGTGTGAAAGGCAGCATGCACAAGGACCTTTGTGCCACGTATAAACTGTGAAATCGATTAACATTTCAGATATTAATACCAGAGTGGTAGTAACAGCTGCCATCTTCTTTATGCTGTTATGCAAGCCAACCACAGAAATGCAGTGTAAGTAAACAGAATTTGGTTTTCACTTTAATCAGATCAGTTTCCTGGTTAATTGGGAAGAAATAGGGTGCTATAAATATTATGGCTTAATTCTACAAGTCCCTTGCAGGATGAGCTTGTGCAAGCTGAATTTCATGGCCCTTCTTGAATGTTAAAACTAGTGCAGAACACAAATCCATTTGGACTTTTTATATAAATCCCCAAATCGATTTATTAAATTCACATTCTATAAACTTGTCAGACTCACTGATTGCCACAGTTTGCAACAGAGTAGTTTGCTGCTGTTTTGGTTCATTGGACAAGTTCGAATTTGTACGTGGGGAAGTCCCGTGGGCTGGGGTGGGGCCGCCAGGCCACGGGCCAGCCCGATGGACAATTCCCTGCCCGACCGATACCTGCGGGCACAGCTTCAGGGGCAGCCTGCCAGCAGGAGCTGTGCTCGTGCACAAGGCCTTTGGGACTCGGTGCCTCGCCAAGAGGTTCGTAAGAGATGTTCAAAAACCGGCATTATTTCAACCAGAATATGTACTGTGCTATATGCTCAAATTTGAGACGGGTGTTATGTGTTTAAAACCATTAATGTGATCCAATAAAGCGATTCGCGTGCCAGAGTTTACATTGTGGAAATGGTGCTGCACAGCGGTAACAGAGAGAAGGAAGAGCTCTCGTCCTGCCGTTCCCAGCAATGGCGATGCCGCCAGGATGCTCCGCAGCCAACAAAGGCGGCTGGTGGGAGGCAGCGCAGGGGCCGCAGGCGCTCCGCAGGCAGGCGGAGAGCGCCCGGTGACGGGCTGTGTGAGGAAGGGCAGCACTGCTCCGGGACACGGTTCCCGGCCGCGCCCCGGGCCCGGAGGGTGACCCCGGCCGGGCCCGGGCAGAGCGGCCGCAGCGCCGGCGGAGGTGGCAGCGTGTGGCTCCTCCCGTCCTTTGTTGGCCTGGAAGCGGAGCGGCGGCCGGGTGTCTTCCCCCGCTGCCCTTCGAGGCCTGAGGCTCTCTGGCCCCGGGAGCGCCCGGAGGGCTCCGGGGAGCGCCTCCCGGGGCTGCCCCGGCCCCGGCGCGGGGGAGATCGGCCCTGCCCGCCGGCACCGCTCGGTCCCGCTCGGGGCGGGACCCCCCGACCTGCCCGGGCTGCGGGAGGCCGCGACCCGGCCCCGGCCCCGCGGCGCCCGGCGGCCCCGCAGCCTCCCCGCCCCCGGCACTCTCCAGGGAGCCGTTCCACACGGAATCACACGGGAGCGTCTCCCCATCTGTGCCGCCGAGCACCCCCACCCCCACCGCCCAGCCCCGCAGCCTCCTGCCATTATGTTCCTCCGTCGCGGGGCCGGGCCGCGCCGCGGGCCGTAGCCCTGCCCGAGCCCGCCGGCTCCGGCCGCAGCAGGTGTGTCGCATGGGGACCGGAGGTTGCATGCGGTGGGGTCGCTTCCTCCCGGCCCGGCGGCGGCCGGAGCCCCGCGGGCACCCGCGGCGGGGCTGCCCGGGCCGGCGGCTCCGGGCCGGCCGGGGGCGGATCGCTCTCCCCGTCGCCGGAGGGGCCGCGGCCTCCTCTCCCCGGGCGTCCCCGGGGCTCGCAGGACCCGCTCGGGCAGGGGCCGGGAGCGAGCGGGCCCGCGGGGAGGTGCCCGTGGCCGCGGCGGCCCGGAGGAGGGAGCGGCCCCCCGGGCCGAGGGGCCGAGGGAGGGCCGGCCGCGGCCGCCCGTGCGGGGAAGACGGGCCGAGGCAGCGGAAGAACATGGTGGTTCTCCCCAGAACGGGGTGGGGATGAGGGATGCGGAGAAGGTGTGCAGGGTTGTGCCCGAGACCTCTGCTCAGTTGCAGGTGCAGCCCAGGGCAGAGGGGCTGGCCGGGGTTGCCCACCCGCCCGGAGGGAGCCCTGCAGAGCAGCATCTCCCGCAGCCCCCGAGAGGAGGGGGCTCGGCGCGTAGGCGGAGGTGGTTACTGGTGTTCCCAGAGCAAGGGTGAGTAGCCAGGAGGAGCGGGGTGGCTGCTGTCTCGGTCCGTGTGCCTGTCAGCCATGCAGGAGGAAGGCCCAGCGTGGCCGAGGTGAAGGGGAGCGGGCAGGAGCAGAGCGGCCACGGGCACAGGTGGGTGCGGACCCCCGGAGCGGCCTGGGCACCGCGGGGAGCCGAGCCCCTGGCCGGGCATCGCCCCAGAGGCGCCGGGCATCGCCCCAGAGGCGCAGGGCCGAGCAGGCGGCTCGGTCCGCACGGTCTCTGCGGGGTGGGAGCCGCGCAGAGCCTGCCCGGGCCTCCCCAGCCGGGGGGTGCCGGCCGGGGGGGCTGCCCAGCCGCGGGGCTGCAGCTCGCTGCTTCTTAGGGCCTCTAGCATAGTCGAACAGCAAAAGAAAAAAAAATCAGCGCAGCGGCCAACTCGGTACTGCGAGGAGGGGGCAAAGGAACTATTTTGCAGGCATCTTGCTGCTGCGGAAATGGATTTCTTGAGGGGAGGGAGGCGCGCGTGCGGGTCCTCTGTCTAGTAATGCTGCCCACAGCTCAGAAAATGCCACTCGGGCGGCCCCAGATGCAGCGAGTGGGGAGGGCGGCCGGGAGAAGCCCTGGCTCAGGCACCCCTCGGCCGTGGGCATGAGGGGGCAGATGTGACGTGTGTGAGCAGCCACCCCTCGTGCCGTGGGAGCAGAGGGGGAGCAGCCCGGGTTAGCAGCCTGTCTCCCAGGGCTGTGGCCGAGCCTGCCTGGTGCTGCAAGAGAGATCCTATGAGGATTTTTATTGCGGTCTCTTTGTTAGCTACAGACAGGCACGCACACACTCCCAGCTCTCAGCCAGGTTGTGGGAGGTAAGTGGGGGAGGCGAGGAAGGGAGCGTGCGGGGGGCTCTGGGGAGCAGGGGCTGCGTGGGCCGGGCAGGAGGGGAGCCGGGGCACAGGGCTGCGCCGGCCCCACGCCACACAAAAAACAGCCCCTGCGATTTTCAGGGACTTGTTGGCAACTCAGCGAGGGTTGCCATAGCTTTTTATGTAGGGTGACCAGAACCGGCTGGAACTGGTTTGAGGCAGATCAGCTCCTGAACACAATGCAGTCACTGAGCTACTACACTGGGAGAGCTTCCTCCCTTCATGGCAGCCAAAAGCAGAGGAGCTTGCAGAAAGATACCATCCCAAAACAGTATGTGAATGCACACTTTAGACACACAGCACTGGTATGTGGCTAACGTAGTCATAAAGGGTTCTGTATGTAAATGTACATATTTGCAGTAACTGAGATTACTTTGGCTTTTCGTGCCTTTTTATGCTTAAGGAATGGGCAAGAGCTGAGATTTATGACCCTTATTAAAATATTTTTGCTTTGCAAGGGTGGGACACCGGTTATGCAGTCTATTTTAAAACTAAACTACATAAAATGGATTGAATGATTTGTAATTGTAGTTATGCTTGTGACTGAGGATGCTGCTTTGCATGCGGTTTTATTTACAGGGTGCTGTCTTGTGGTTTGCTTCTTTAGGGGACGTTGAGGGGGGGGTTGCTGTGCCTTTCTGTAAGGCCAAAAGGAAACAGTATTGTTGTAGAATTGTGCATAAAAGCATTGCAAAGATGCTGTAAGGCATACTGGTTTTCCCTTTTTTTTTTCCTTGTAGGCCTGTTGATTGGGGCTGCCTTTAACCCTTTGGTGTTTGCAGAGGTAATGCGGCTGTGGCAGTAACTGAGCACCGGCTAAAAAAATCTTTCTAAGGTCAAGGTTCACAAGGTGAGACGTGGTGGTTTGTGCCGATTATAACAATAGCGTGTAGGTACATGTGTGTGAGAAGTAAATCTGACTCCTGATTGCACACTTGGCACATTAGGAAGGAGACAATTGTTTAAGTGTTACTGAAGAAATGCTATTAAGGTCCTCCAGTTTTAATAGGATTAGAGCTCTTATTTTTAAAGACTTACTGATATCCTGGCTAAATACACTATTTTCATTGAAATATATCCAGATATACATTTTTTTCACAATGCAGTGATATGGAATAGGCCTCTGAGTGACAATCATAAATTGTGGACCAATTGTGGCAGTGAGCTGTTCTGTGCTGTATTACAGACTCACATGCAGAATTTGCTGTCTGATTATTTACAGGTTATTGTTTGGCCACATCTCAGTGACCCACTTGGTTCTGAATTAAGGTCTTCAGTGTTAAGCATGTACTTAATATCTCCTACAGAGAAAAAAGCCGTACAAAATAAATAGTACGGATGGCTTTTCTTAGACTGTTGTAACCTGGGGAGGATTTTGCAGCAGCCAAGTGGAAAGATGTATTTTGGGGGGTTGGATGGAGCTCCAGCGCATTTTCAGTGGCATGAATTATAATATTGTGCAGTAATGAAATCAGAAGAGGAAACCGGATGGGCAGTGCATCAGCTCCTGAGGGGTGACTGCTTTTAACTCAAAGCAATGGATAATGGACAGGGGGTTGTGGGGTTTTTTTCTCATCTGAAAAATAAATGTGTACTTAGATCTGAGCTGGCATTTGTATCTTACAGTGAAAGCCGAAGGACTCAGAGAGAGGGAGAGGGGGAGAGAGGAGGAAGCAGTAATGAATCTAGCAAAGGGAAGAACAAAGGCTGTTAGAGCTTACACAGTGCATCACTAAACATTTTGCCTTGGGGATTCTTTGCTAGAACTGTTACTTCCTATAACAGGAAATCAGCAACTCTAGAATCATAACCAGTGTGATTTTTAAAAAATCTACCCAGCCCTGGCTGTGTTAGCTGGTTGGGTAGTCTACAATCAAGATAATATGGAGGCAGAACATTGAAAGTACTCTGTTGTGGTGTGAAATGAGTGTCCTCTCCTCTGTGCTCAGCAGATAGACAGTCCTAAAAGCCTTGAGAGGTTGTGGATATTGGGTAAGTTGTGAGCTGGCTGATGATGGGCAGGGTGCCTGCATCCTAGTGACAATACAAGGAAACCTTTTTGTTTCTGACTGCAGTGCATTACATAAGGTATTGAGCTATTAATTGTAGAAAAGTGAGAATAACGTGCTGACGTTTAGCCTGAAACTCTGGGTTTGTGGTTTTTCCTGCAGTTGTGATGTGTTGTTTCTCAGGTTTGGCAGGGCAGTGAATAGCCTGTGATGGAGCAGAATGCCTGACAGATCACTGTGCTGATTTCTGCTTCTGTCCTTCAGCACTGGGCTGCAGAGGGTCTGTATTTGACTGTGGACGTCTGTTGCAGAACGATGCTGGCAAACAGGAGCTCTTGTTGCATGAGAGGAGTAGCATCTCTTGATGATAGCACGCCTGTTCTTTTCCAAGTGTCAGCTAAAACTCATCTGTTACATGAGAGCACCTTTTAGGGTTTTTCTCTCTACCAGAATAGTAAGCAGCTTTAAAATTGTGAGTTCTTGAATTGATACAAAATTCTATGGATCTGTTTTGTTTGGGTTTTTGAACGCTATCTGTACTACAAATTTTTATTTTTAGCAAAGAAGATTTTGAATTTGCAGGCATTTTTGTAGGCTGTAAGATGAGAAACCTGACTAGATGCTGGAGTCTGCAGTCTTCTTGGTGAGTTGTATTTTTTCAGTCTAATAATATCTGTAAATGCTCTTCACCAGGAGATGGGGATTTTGCACACAGGCCAGCTTTCCAGCAGAAAATGCTGCTGATGCTGGAGGGCTGGTCCTCTGTATCAGCACCCAGGATCTCATTTTGTGTTGAGGCTGTTCTCAGGTATTTGATCTCCAGAAGGAGGGTAAAGATTTATCACATTCCAAGACCCTTTGGAGTGAATTAACTAACTGTTGTTTTCTTAATCATATAACCATGTGTTAAAATATAAATATGCATACAGAAAGCCAGGAATGTGTGTTCAGAAAAACCCAAACTTGCCCCTGACGTTTTGGAGTCTTGTTGTTGCTCTGGTGGGCTCAGACTGGCTGCAGGTGCCACAATTGCCACCCACTTCACAAAGAAACACCTTACAGCAAAGAGGTGGGAAGCTTGGCCCATTCAGAATGGGATTCCAATCTGCATTAATTCTGGAATCCTAAAATTCTGTCCATTATGGCTGTACATCTGAATTATTCACGTGTTATTGTCACAGCCTATTTTACATACGGAAGTACAAAATTAAGGCATGTTTGTAATTTAAGTAGAGTGCAAAAAAAACGGTGTGTGGATTTCCTTGTTTGTCAGGAATTCAATTCCATTTTAGGAGGACTTGGGGAAGTGTCTAGGCCCAGCCCCTAACCTGGATCTCTGGATACATCCAGGTCGTTTCCATGTGGCCAGCTGTAGCTGGGGATGGCCTGTTCAGCTCCATGCTCTGGGGAGGGAGGTTCCTTGCTCATGGCCTGAAACATCCCTGGTCTGTTTTCCAGCCAAAGGCTGAACATCCTGAACTTTGAACCAGCTGTGTGTGGTTCTTTTTCAAGCTGTGCTAGAGGTGGTTTAGACTCCAGAGGCTTCCCCTTCTCTTTCCCTGCCTGTTTTCTCCAACCCAAAGAGAACTTGCGATACCCAGTTCATTGATGGGTTGGACTACAAGGTGAGGCTCCTAAGGAGTCATAAACTACAGCAGTACTATTCTGGCTGTCAAAATTTTGGATTAAGTCTTTACTCATTGAGTCTTGTGCATGGAGGCAAGTTGGATTTTCCTCTTTTTTTGCAGGCAGATAGATTTGGTGTATAATATTGGAAGAGTAAGTTGCTTCGTATAAATTTTCACTGTGAAACACCCCATACTTCACAAAGATGTTTACATTAGGACTGGCATGACCTTATTGATGCTATGGATGGTAAATGAGACCTTTATCCTAAGAAATCAAAAATTCTTAGGATAAGAATTACTATGCCTATTATGAGAGGAATTTCTGTGATTTCTGGAAGCAGGTGTTTGGGTTTTGCAGCAGTAGCAAGCCATGTGCCCTTCCATAGGGCAAAGGAAGCTCACCCAGAGGAGTGTGAGAGCCCTGGCTGAGTGCGGGTGAAGTGGCCTCTCGCACGTCCCCCTCGCCTGCTGAGGGTGTCAAAGCAGGCGAGGCTGTGATTTGAGATGTGGTTCCTGTTTCCTGAAGAAGGGTTTGTGGTTAGCTTAGCACATTGCTCTGCCTGTCTTTGCAGTGCTTGGCTTTCAGAGTAAATGACTGGAAGTGTAAGTCAGTCATAACTACTAATATTTGTTGAATAGCTAATGAACTGCTCATATTCTGTGTGTTAGGCTGAAGTTTGCCTGATGTTAGGATATATGTTATTGTAATTCTGATGGAATCACTTGAGTCTTCTCTACCTGATGAAGTTTCTTGGCATAACAGTACAGAAACTTTAAAAAAAAAAGTATGCTTTTATGCTAGTTAGGCTGATATTGCTCCCTGTGTAGGCATTTTGTTCCAGAATGAGCCTGATCTAATTTAGGCATCATTACTCTTGTTTGGACATAGAGTAATTATTCCAGACTTTTGGAATTTTGCTCTGGAGTGGTGTGACTGTAATAAGAGTTATTGCTGTGTATTCCTTCAGTAGATTTGCTGCTGAGGGAAACTAAAATTGAGTAGTTGTTTGACCAAAAGCAAGGAGTTAGATATTGTAAGTATAGACAATTACATGGGATTTGAAGGCAAAGGGTAGGAATTTAATAAGGCAGAAAAGACAGGGCTGATACAGCTAAAGCAAGTGTATAAAGTCGTTGGACTTGTGGTTCAGCAATTTGGAAGAACTGGATGAATGGGAGGGTAAGTGTCAAAGAGGAAAAGTTGGTTGGTTTTTCAAAGGTTAACAATTAAATAAAAGAATAAAAATTGAGCATGTAAGACCATACTTATGATCCAGAAACAAGAGAAAACTTCATGCATAGAGAATATTAATTGGAAAAGTATTGGAAAGGGAGGGGGATTATTTGTCATTGCTAGGCTGGAAAGCTTGAACTTGTTCTTGTACCTGACAAAAATCAGGGGTTTGAGTGGTCTGGAGATAGGACCTGTCTTGGAGCTACCCCAGAGTATTCTGGTTTTTTGTCATCATTAGACTGTTCAGCTTCCCCAAAATGACTCTGGTTTGAGTGTTTACAATTGCTCAGCTTTACTCCAAAAAGTATCCTTTCATTACAGCAACGCTTTCTGGGCAGCTTGGTCTTTCTGTGGAGAATGCTGTGCCCCAGCTGCAGGTGTCCTAAAGCCAGAGTTACAAGATAAATCTTATTTAGAAAGTAAAGTCTGTCTGGTCCCCCCCACCTCGGCAGAGTACATGAAAGGGTAGGTTTGTTTTTCCTCATGTGTCTGGAGTCCTTCCATCTGAAACGGGTACAGATGCAGGGCTTGAGGAGGAGTGACAGCAATTCCATGCAGGAAAACAAAAAGCCTTTATCTGCCTTTATCAGTCCTTCAGAAGCAGATGTTTACTCCTAAGCCCTGCTTGTCCTGCTTGCTTCTTCCACGGTCAGAAGAGTTCTCATGGCCTGGTTCTTGTTTTGACATAACTCTCCAAGTGAGTGCTTGGCTGGAATGTGTTACCACACGTGAACTGGGAGAAGTGAGGCAGTGGAACAGTCAGGTACCTTCCTTTGGCTAAAACCTGGGCCATTTTCTGCCTGCTGGTCATAGGAAGCACTTGAAGAGATGCATTTCCAAAGAAGGAAAAATGTAGGAAGTCAGGCTTCCTCCACGTGCTTTGAGGAAGCATAAACACAAATAAACCCCCCCTGATTCACCCCCAGAACTTAGTTTCAGTAAGAGATTGATGCACACACATGGGGCGGGTGTTGTCACTGAAGAGATTCTTGGAAGTCATGGAGAAAGGTATATTCAGTCTGTTATCTTAAGTTTTTAAGACTCAGTGGTATCTTCCCAGAAGTCCTCTCAGCCACCATCAAAAAAGCAGAACCCAGAAGCATTTCACCTCACTGCTCCATGGCTCCCTGGCTGTGTAATTCCTATTGGAATTCCATATTCAGATTCTTTTCCTTGTTACTTTTATCACTGGATAATAAGTAAGCAAAGTAATGCTTGAATTTTTAAAGAAACTGGTTTTCTGTTTAACTTTTTTCAAGCATTCTCAGAGCCCTTCTCAAAGAAATTCCAGTTCCTGGAAAATCCTGATTTCCTGGGGAACCAGGAGCTTGCCTCATTTCCTGTTCTGAAGCACTTACAGGCATCATGTTGGCCCAGAGAAGGAATAGGCTAACAGCTTGTCTGCCAACCAAAGTGTCAGTTGATTTTGATCTTGGATAAAAGGCAGAGTTATCTCCTTAAGAGAAGGAGTTACTGAAAGGTTTTTGGAGAGAGGAAAAAAAAATAGGGAGGAATGTGGCTGCAGAGTCCTGGCAGCTGTGGTTTAAATTCTGAATCTTAAGATGGGTGCACTGGAATAGTGAGGAAGAGATGAATAAAGTGGCCAGGTTAGAACTTCACCTCTTTGCATGTCATGACTGGCTGTGTCCTCTGTCCCTTTTTGTTTAACTTTGATTGCTTTAAACTTTGAAGAAGCTCTTGCTAAGGGCAGCAGTAGTTTTGGGTCCCCCAGGGAGCAGAAGCCCTTTGTGTTGGTTGCAGCTCTGTCAGAGCACGGGGGTCCCTCCTGCAGAGCCCTGCAGCTCTGTGCAGTGTGTTCCCTGGGGGGGGCATCTCGGAGTTCAGCGCAGAGACCCCGGAATTCTTTAAGGATACTTTCCTGGTTTGGAATGAGCCTAACTGAAGGAGTTCCTCAGTAAAGGACAGATGTGTCTTCTCTGCTGGGCAGTTAAAGTTCTGATCTTAAACATTCTTGGAGGAAATAGTGGGTAAGCAGGCCTTAATTCATTGCTTAATTCATTGATAAATGTTAATTAAACTCTAGGATATGTAATTAGAGGAGGTTTCAGACTAGGGTGACTTTCTAGTTCTTTTTGAGTATTCACAACAACTGCAGAAAGACATGTATGACAGATGCACAGCCAGAATGCAAATAATTAGTACCTCAGATCAAGAAGTAACTGCATCAAGGCTTTGTGTGGATTTACATGGATTTTATATGCTCTGGTCTCTGGAATATTTTCCATTTAATTCTTATAGAAACTTGCTTTGTAATTTTGATATTACGTATGTGTTAATTTTTGTATTTAGGACTTAATAAGTTAGACAAAGCCACAAAACTATTAAGTGAACCATGACAACAAATTTCAAAACCCTTCTGTATTTACTTGAAGGTGTTGCCTGAAATGTCTGTGTGTATTTCAGTATCCTGGAAAAATTTTCCTCATCTGCCTTCTTAAAGTTCATAATGACTTCCAGGTAACCAATGCTGATGAATTGATGAATACCTGAGTGTTACAGATTGTTATCATCTTCAAGAAGACTCATCAGGTTGATAGTGCAAATGTTAAGGAAAATCAAGACAGGAGAAATTGCAAATGCCTCCCCTTATTTTCACAAACATCCAGGTATCTTGCTGTAATGACAGTGTATGTTGGCCAGGATAGGAGGGAGTGTAGGAGAGGGGACAGGAAGAAAATGATTGAAATTTGGGCCCAGAATGAAATGGCCAGGTTACTGTGTGTGGAGTTGATGAATTACTATAGCTCTTGGTATAATAATTCAGCTGTACACTCGGACTGTTCTGGAACATATACTTTCTGAAAATATTACTTCAGAGGTGAACTAATACCTTTTTGCATGGCTTATGTGAAGAAACACTTGTTTTGTGTAAGACTAGAGCTTACAGTAATGCCCATCTGCTTATTCTACAGATTTGCTTCCAATCAAATACGTGACCATGGGGGATATGAAGACCCCAGATTTCGATGATCTTCTTGCAGCCTTTGACATACCAGACATGGTTGATCCCAAAGCAGCTATTGAATCTGGACATGATGACCACGACAGCCACATAAAACAAAATGCTCACCCAGAGGAAGATTCTCACGCCCCGTCATCGTCTGACGTTGGTGTGAGCGTCATTGTGAAAAACGTGCGCACCATCGATTCCTCCGAAGGCGTGGACAAGGATGGCCACCATTCCACAGGCAATGGCTTGCACAATGGCTTTCTGACATCATCAGCTCTGGAGAGCTACAGCAAAGAGGAAGGGAAGTCACTGAAGGATGATGGGTCAGCTTCTGAGACTACACTGAAGGATTCAGCTTTCAACCAGTTCAGCCCAATATCGAGTGCTGAAGAATTTGATGATGATGAAAGGATTGAGGTGGATGACCCCCCGGATAAAGAGGACATGCGTGCAAATTTCAGAGCAAACGTCTTGGCAGGATCTCTGTCTCAGCAGGAATATGACAAACTAAAGGCACTTGGAGGGGAGAACTTGATTAAACCTGGAATCCCAGTTTCAAGTAGTATAGATAAAAATAAAGTTGCTAAACGAGAGACGGAGACAAACTCTGTAAATTTAAGTGTCTTTGAGCCTTTTAAAGCTCGAAAAACAGAGGACAAATTGCTAAAAGACAATTCTGACAAGCTTATTGAAAACAGAGTACTCGATGGAAAACTGAGTACTGAAAAAAGTGACACAAATCTTGCCAGCATTTCCCAGTCCAAAGCAAAGTCATCAGCAAAGCTTTCTTCCTGCATTGCTGCAATCGCAGCCCTGAGTGCTAAAAAGGCAGCTACAGACAGCAGTAAGGATTTACAGTCTAACTCAGGAGAGTCTTCTCCATTACCAAAAGACATAAGTGAAAGTCCCCGGGCTATTGAAAAGTCCCCTGAGTCTCAGAGCCTCATTGATGGTGCCAAGAAGCCATCTGTCAAACCACCTGACAGCCCCAGGAGTGTCTCGAGTGAGAACAGCAGCAAAGGGTCTCCATCTTCCCCTGCAGGGTCGACACCAGCAATTCCTAAGGTTCGTATAAAAACCATCAAGACTTCTTCTGGGGAGATCAAGAGAACTGTTACTAGAGTGTTGCCAGAAGTTGATTTGGACTCTGGTAAAAAGCCAGAGCAGAGTGCTTCCATGGTAACTTCCATGACATCTCTGCTGTCCTCGCCAACTTCTGCCGCCGTTCTCTCCTCTCCTCCCAGAGCTCCCCTCCAGTCCTCAGTTGTCACCAATGCAGTTGGATCTACAGAACTTGCCCCCAAACAGGTCACTATCAAACCCGTGGCTACTGCCTTCCTGCCCGTGTCGGCAGTGAAGACGGCGGGCTCCCAGGTGATCAACCTGAAGCTCGCTAACAACACCACGGTGAAGGCCACTGTCATCTCTGCCGCGTCCGTGCAGAGCGCCAGCAGCGCCATCATCAAAGCTGCCAACGCCATCCAGCAGCAGACGGTGGTGGTGCCAGCGTCCAGCCTCGCCAGTGCCAAACTCGTGCCAAAGACGGTCCATCTCGCCAACCTTAACCTTCTGCCTCAGGGTGCTCAAACCACCTCTGAACTGCGCCAAGTGCTCACGAAACCCCAGCAGCAAATCAAGCAGGCAATAATTTCTGCAGCAGCCTCACAGCCTTCGAAAAAAGTGTCTCGAGTGCAGGTGGTGTCATCTCTACAGAGTTCTGTAGTGGAGGCGTTCAATAAGGTGCTGAGCAGCGTCAATCCCGTACCAGTTTACATCCCAAACCTCAGTCCCCCTGCCAATGCCGGAATCACGCTACCTACACGAGGTTACAAGTGTCTGGAGTGTGGTGACTCCTTCGCTCTCGAGAAGAGCCTGACCCAGCACTATGACAGGAGGAGCGTGCGAATTGAAGTGACTTGCAATCATTGCACAAAGAATTTAGTTTTCTACAATAAATGCAGTCTCCTGTCACACGCTCGTGGACACAAGGAGAAGGGCGTTGTGATGCAGTGTTCACACCTGATCCTAAAACCAGTCCCAGCAGATCAAATGATAGCATCTCCTTCCAGCAATACCGCTGCATCCCTGCTCCAGAGCGCGGTGGGAACTGGCACGCACTCCGTAACAAAGATGCAGTCTGGCTTAACTGGGACAGTGATCTCAGCCCCAGCCAGCTCTCCTGTCATTCCAGCTATGCCGCTAGACGAAGATCCATCGAAACTCTGTAGACATAGTCTAAAGTGTTTGGAGTGCAATGAAGTTTTCCAAGATGAGACATCTCTTGCAACTCATTTCCAGCAGGCTGCAGACACGAGTGGACAAGTAGAGTATCCTATGTTTACATTCCAATGTTTCATCTATAAGCCTAGGAGACTTTGGATATGTTTTTACTTCCATTTAGCTGTTAATTATCTGAACCTCCGTGATTAAAATGATAAACGAAAACCACAAAAAGTCTTGCAAGCGCTTACATAGTCAATGGCAACCCTTTTTAAATAAGACTTCTCTTAGAATCTTTTTAGGCCCTGAAGTCTGAAATCGACACTATATTTTTGCTAAAATTCAGCATTAGCTTTCTTACAGCTGAACATTTTAATCCTGAAAGTAATACTAGGTTTTACTAATAATACTTTAATGATTCTTTCTGTGCTTTGGAATTTGACTAGCCCGTGGAATCCACTTAATTGGCACCCTCATTAACAGCCCGTCTGTTCAACCTGAATGGTAGCTTTAAGTGATTTGTTCTTGACTGGTCCTCAGCTTTGAGAGTTCTCATGTAGCGCCCTAAGTGAGCGAGGCATTCCTCTCACCTGCAGGGACTCAGGCAGTGACAAATGGCACACTGACTACTGGCAGCAATGCCTGCTGTTTGCCTCAGGTCTGCCTTAGAAAGTGCAAAGCCCTGTTCAGTGGCACCATTCCTTGCTGTGGTGTGACCATTGCTTTAGTTGGTTGGGTTTCCTTTCCTCTTACGAGTGCTAATGAGTTAAACTTACAAACCATTTTAGAATTCTTTGCTAATGTATGTGGCCTAACCTGAAAGAAATCCGTCATTCAATAAAACTTACTCTTAATCAGTGTGCGATGTATTTTATAATCCTGTAGGAGCGAAGGTGGTTAATTAAACGATACAGTTGGATCTCTGTTGGGGCGTGCCAATTAAAAGGGATTCTGCTGTGTTTCAAAGCATTCAGTTGAGCTTGGTGATCCAGCTTCTTGCTCTGGGGGAAGCTGAAAACCTGCATGCATGCTCAAGGCAGTAATGCCCCGGGAATATTCCTGGGAATCACACAGCAGTGTACAGGATAGACTTTAAGTGCTGCAGTTAGGAAGAAATGCAGCTAGTCACAGGAGTGCAGGCAGGGGCCTGTCAGGATCTGTTTGCTGCACTTAGGACCTGTTCTGTACCACGGAGCAGCTCAGTCTGCAGGCAGGAATGTAAAGAGATTTGCATGTGGAACAACCTTGACTGTGGCTGGTGTGGCTCTGCCTCAGCTCCTCCTTTCCTAACTGGCTACCAGAGTTAGACTGAGAGCCTGCATTCCCAGCGGAATGCCACTCCAGGGAACTCCTCTTTGGAAGGAACTACAGGTTTGATAACTGTTGTTATCAAACTGCCTGAGTTTGACAGCAGGATGTGTTCCATCCTTAGACCTTGCTGCAGTTCTGAACAGTAGCTAATGGCTGACCATAAGGATATTCTGCATCAGCTCGAGTTACTTAATACTCAGTACTTTGGATTTTTACCTGACTGCTTTGCTGGTGCTTATTGGTGGCAGATGGTTTCTTTCCCATAATAGATCTGTTAGGTAGCATCCCATCTAAGATCCAGTAGTCCTTGCAAAAACCCTGCTGTTCTTGGTACTGGAAAAATCAAGCAAGTAAGAAGGCCCCAAGATTAAAGCAAGTGGATGAGAGACAGAGCAATATTCTGAGAATAGGTTGGGAGGATGAGGCTAAAATGGAAAAAAAAAAAGAGAGAAGAACGAAGATAAAGTGATCTGCTCACTTTTGGGGGGCCCTTGTCTTTATGGACAGGTAAACTAAACCTTTTGCCCTTCTCTTTCTCCCTCTGTCTGGTGCTTTTGCCCATCTAATTGCTCTTGAAAGGAAAATGTCTCCTGAAAGAAAAATGCTCTTGAAAGGAAAATGTGTTTTTAATGAGTCTAAGCAGTAAGTAAGTGTTCTCGTTCTCCTGAAACTCCTGTTATGAAGGTAGAGTGTTTCATTTAAAATAAACAATGGTAGAACAGCCCTAGCAATGAAAATATGTTCCCTATAAAGTTGTTACCTTTCTGTAATGTTTTATTTCCATTAATATTCTTGTTAAAGGGATGGGGCCACTTGCTGACAGGTTTTCTGGCTAAATGAAACCCTCACCTACTTCCTGGGGAGAAGAAGGTAGCAAATCTGGGCTAATGAGTGCTAATATTTATCCTAGTGACAGATAGGAGTGTATAGCTCCCATGGAAACTACATAGCTCATTTTCCTTCATGCTCAGCGTTCTTGTGTATCTTTATTTTCCACCTCCACCATTTTTCCTTCTAACCCTTTTTTTTTTCTGAAACTTTGACTTTAAATGCAGGCAGGTGATGATTTTCACAAACTGTTTTATTTTGGTGTGGGTTGGAATGAGAGAACTGAAGTTAATGCCACCATAAGCCCAAAATAAAATGGTAAGCAAATGTGCTGAATGTCAGAATTTCACAGTAGATGCTTCTTGTTCTACTGTAATCAGTTACAATTAAACATTTTCTGTACTCATCGAAATAGCAGAGCAGGGGCCTTAACCAAGGGCATTACTGGCATGTTGGGTCAGCAGACGAGTCTGGCAGGCGGCTTTCTGCAGACTCAGAGAGGTCACTGAGCTGGGCTGGAATGCTGTACAGCTCTTTGGGGCATCACATCCCACTTTCCCTCGCTAGTGCTGCAGGCCAGAGGCTTTGGAAGGACTGTGAAACCCTCTGACGGTTTTGTTGCTGGAATAAGAAGTTCTGTTTTGCTGTTTTCTCACATAATGAAATAATGCTGCAGATTCCCCAGTACTGTATTGCAGCTTGTTAACACAGAAACGGCCAGAGATGGATTTGGGGAATGATACTGAAGCCCAGTAAATGGGGCAGAGTCATGGCCAGTCAGGATTTTGCCTTTAAGCTAAACTGGAGACCCCAAACCAGTTCTAGTCAGCCTGGGAGTGTGAGTCCCCCACTTCTAGCTGTAGCTGTTGGAGAACTCTGGATGGAGACTGTGTTCAAACACACCAGGCCATCGTGCTCACAGAGCATTTATTTCGGGATTTCTTCCTGCATATGTTAGTAAATGATTTATAATGCAGCTCTGGAGTTCTTGTTCTGGTCTATGTTCTTGCAGAGAGTGCACATCAGTACATCTGCCAGAGTCATGCAGAGAACATTCCTATAAATACCCATGTCAGGAAGGAGTCTTGGGTTTGATTTTAATTCTTTGTAAGTCACTGGTGAGATTCACAAGTCCCAAGTCATAAGAAATAATAGAATAAATTGATTCTCGAGTTGTATGTATGTCCCTTGCGCTATCCAGGTAATTTTGGGAGGCACTTGAGTAATATTTCTGTAAATCCACGTGCATCTCCTGTGGTCAGTGGTGAAGTGAAGGAGCTCTGTGGTGTCAGGATGGCCCAGAACAGCTGTGGGTCTGGCAGCCAGCAGCTGCCAGCTCTGTCAGCAGGGCCTGTGTTTGTACTTGCTGCTCCCTTCGGGCCCCATCCCAGCCATGCCGTTTAACCTTTATTTGCTGTATTGCAGTGTTTGACACAAGACGTTACGTAGAGCTCAACCAAACCTATTGTCTCATCTATTCTGGTTTATCGTTTAGAAGACATGCAATATCTGCCAGATGCTGCTTCCTAACCAGTGCAGTTTTGCATCACACCAGAGAATTCATCAGCATAAATCTCCATACACGTGCCCTGAATGTGGAGCAATCTGCAGATCTGTCCACTTCCAGACCCATGTCACTAAGAACTGCCTGCATTATACCCGAAGAGTTGGGTTTCGGTCAGTATAACGATTGCTTTTGTTGTCAATTTATGTACAATTTATGCTTTTAGAAGTAAATTTCCATTTTCATAAGTATTGTTTGGAGAATACAGCTTCATGGGCTTAAGGTTGTCACGGCAACAGTGTTGTTAGTGTTACAAATTTTGGAATAAATACATTAGGATTCTGCTTTGTTTGGGCATCCACTTTTGTATATGATTAAATCAGAATATTAGCTAGTGTCACACAGATTCAGGACTTCACTGCTTATAAAGTCTAGAGAATTCAGATGCATTGCCTTAATTTCAGGTTTTTAAAAAAACTTTGAGTTTTTTCAAATTATTGAATTCTAGATTGTTCTCTCTGGTAGAACAGTCATTTTCAGTATTTACTTCCAGAATGTATTGTCATGCTGTTGATGGGCATACTGCACCTGCCTGGTTGTTCTTGTTTCTGGGGGAAGTCAAGATTCCTTGGCTTTACATCTCGTGCAAATTACCTTTCTCACTCAAACAGCCTGGGCTTTTGGTTCTCCCTTGTTACTCTTCAGTTTCCCTTTTATTTTTACATTTCCTTGTAATGGCAACTCAGTGAGCAAATGGAGAGCAGAGGCATTTCATAGAAATGTTACGCTTTGAAAGACTTGAAAAAATACTTCATCTTAGAATTCTCCTTGCAGGGAATGGCAGGCAGCACAGCAGGTGATCAGAAGAGCTGCCTCAGCACTCCTAAAACATTTCCATTTCATCCTGTCTCACTGGAAAAGGGGGATTTTAAATCTTACAACTGGTAGCTCCTTCCCCCTTTAAGGTGCCACAGTTCATTTTCCAGAGTGCAATCTTCCACTAAGGGAAGAAAGCACTTTTACTGCATCAGGCACCTGTTTTCAGCTTGAATCCATGGCCTGACACAACTCCAAGCTCTTGGCATTTCTCTGGGTTATTCTCTTTTACCCTTTTCTCCCAAGCAGCAGTCTGTCTTGTCCTACATGTCCTGCATCTGCTCCCTGCACTGCCCTGCCCTTCCCTCTGGCCTGTGTCTCCAGGGTTCGTACCCAGAATCGCCTCCAGGGACTCCTCTGCCCCAGTAACACCAGCACGCTCACAAATCCTTCACTAAATCACTAAACTTTCCAAGACGGCTCATGAACATCTCGTGTCACACTGATTCAGAATTTCTTGATCTGGTGAGACTAAACCAAAGTGACCCAGGCAAAGAAAAGCAGTATGTGGGAATGTTAATGTCTCCCTCCTCAGGCTCCTCAGCACTGCAGGGTGTTTGCCTGAGGAGCAGCACACCCTGGCCTGCCTTTCCAAAGGGCCTCTGCCAAGGACTTCTGCTTGATTCCAATTATTTAGGCCAGTTGTCTGGACTAAACCAGGGGAAAACTTGAACCTGAAAGTTTCCCTGCATCCTGCCAAGGTGAAAAGAAGCAAGCTGTTAGAGCAGTGCCTTAAGAAGTGTTGTAATATCCAGTGGTGGATGCTGAGGATCAGTTAGATCAGCACTAGGGCATAAAGCCAAGCTGTGGGATGGGGAGGTGGGAAATGCCACCCGGCTCTGGGGAGTCCATGTGGTAATGAGAGGATCACACTGTGTGCAGCTGGGGAGAAGGGTTCAGCTCTGCGTGAGCAGAGAAGATCTGAACAGACCCCCAAAAGACCAGGACAATCTACTTGAGAGAATGCATTGGCAAGCAGAGGCTAGATGGGTATAAACTTGATGAATACTATTAAGAATGTAAATTAAGTGCCCAGAAAAGAAAAGATGATGCTTCATAAAGTTCAAGGGTGATAAATTTTAAGAGGAAAACGGGATCCTTGAATGCAATGTGTATTTCCTGCTTTATTGCTATCATCAGGACACTAAAACTATCTAAAAACTGATTTGACAACAATCATACTGCCATAATAGATGACAAAATACTGGAAGGGCAGAGGCCTTCTGTGTTTAAATTGTAAAACTCTTACTGCAAAGTACTGGTCAATGTGAAATTGGTTCATTTGACAGGGTATTTTGTAATTGCTGATTGCAGTATGTTCTTGGACTGATTTGGTTGCATTTACTACTGGAGATGTAGGGCACTAAAAGGGACCATTGTGTAAAAACATCCTTATGTTCTAATATTAATTCAATTTTTTAATTGTTTCATTTTAGAATAGATGCGGAAAGGTCACAAATATTCGACACAGCAGAAGTATGTTTTTGAAAAATATTTTCTGAATTCCAATCTGATGTATTGATATGATTGTAGAGATTCAGTTTAGTTTCCCCGAGTTTAAATCCAAGTGCTGATTTGATTATATGTACAGAAAATCATTACCAGGATGTCTTCATTAAATCTAAACAAGGGAAATGGTGCAAATATTTTCCTTACTGGATTTCCGTTTGGTGGTCATTTCTAAATTGCTGTGGTGTGCCTTAAACAATCCACTGCATGTGATAAAAATTCATTTTGTAAAAATCTCTTTCCAAATTTGCAGAGGATTTAAGCATTCTTTCTGCAATCAATAGAATATTCCTCTGTCAACCCCTCTTCCTGTTTTACTGTAATAACACAAAAACATGTTCTGACCTCATATCTCTTAGGTTCAAATTAAAATGTGTGAAATTTCTTATCCCTTACTTTGTGATCCGCAAATCAGTGGTTATGTTGATTCTCCCTGGGCTGTTTGAAGGGACAGAAGGAGGGAGTTTGTGCAGTTGTGGTCTGTCCCTGTTGCTGGGCCCAGCCCTGACTCTCTGCTCTCTCTGCAGCTGCGTGCACTGCAACGTCGTGTACTCGGACGTGGCGGCTCTCAAGTCTCACATCCAAGGTTGTCACTGTGAAGTCTTTTACAAGTGTCCTATCTGTCCCATGGCATTCAAATCTGCTCCCAGCACACACTCCCATGCCTACACACAACACCCTGGTATCAAGATAGGCGAACCAAAGTAAGCAAAATTCATCTTCTACTGCGCTTGCCTGCCTTTGAATGAGCTGTGAAATTGCCTTCTGTCCTGTGCTCGCGGTCTTAAAATCACCTCTTGACAGCTGCCAGTGTGGGGGTCATGGAATGCTTTCAGGAGTGTTCAGCTGGCAGTTTGTTGGGCGAAGGTTGCGTTTCCCTGAACCTGCAGCAGTAGGTCTTTAAGCACTGTGTGCTAGAAAAGAGTGATTACAAAATGTAATTACACAAATGATTCGCACAGGTGGCTGGAGTGTTGCTCGTTCTGATGTTTTAATCTGCTTAGCTCATCTGCATTTTTACTGTGAATTAAGATAATGTGATGCCAAAACGAGCTGCTAAGACTCATCAGCACTTACATGGTGATTTTCATAACATCTGGTTGAAAAGTTGGGAAAAAGCGATTTTATCTGTTTATATAAGCTTTTTTCTGATATGTAATCTCTTTCTTTCTGGCTTAGAGCACAAGTGGTTCTTTTCTGTAGCTCGAAAAGTTGTGCATCGTGTGGTGGTTTGCTGAAGGTGGTGACACAGGGCACAGGGTGTTTGTGCAGAGGTGTTGAACGTTGGTGCACTCTGCTGAAGTGCTGATGTGTGTGCAGACCACTTCAGCCCTCAGCTCTGAGCCTGGGGCCTCTCCCTGCACCCCTGCTCTTCCTTTTCCTCCTCGCTGGTACAGTGCACGGTTTAGAGCAGACATTGAGGTGTTGACTCTGTTTTTTCTGTGGTGTGCACAGAAAACAACTCACAGGCTCAAGAAAATAGAAGGCAGATGAGAGAAACAAGGTGCCATGTGATGCACAACCAGAGTTCAGAAGAATTCAGTTTATCACTGTTTCTTCTAACATATTTAAGTTGTTTAAACCTGCATCAAAGCAAAATGGCAACAAACTTGTTAGTAATGTAATTGTAAATCACACAGTTCCAGTAAATGCCAGAGGCATGTGTGTCTGATACCAGATGAAGGCATTTCTGCCCAGTGGTAAATGATACCTTGTTTTAATTCAGGATGGTATCTTGGGTGAGAGGACAGGAGATACTAACATTTGAAACTTGTTTCAGACTCCCATAGCTCTCACTACAGAAAACCAAAAGATTAAGATCACTGTTTGTGTAAGATGCTTCACACAGGACAAGTGAATTGTGCTTGGATCTGCCAATCTGTTTGTGATCAGCTTCACGACTGAAGTATTTTGCATTAGTTTTCTTTCAAGGCCCAAGGCTCCTGTCCGGGGGCACACTCTGGAGTTTACAGGAATTGGGCTCGCAGGGATCTGGCTTCCCGCCCCTGGCATTTACTGGAACTGGGTGATTTACAATTACATTACTAACAGTTGTTTCAGAACAGATGCAGAAAACTATTTGGTGTATGAAAAATGACGTTTATGTGCAGGGATTCTCAGTGGGATGAAATGAGATTATTTTAATGTAGGGAAATGGGATGGCTGCTTGTCTTTCAACTCTGCAAAGCTCTCTCTGTAACTCTAAGCTTGATCTTTTTGAATACTGGAGAAATCTTGTTTCTCAAGCCCAGTTATGGATATCTACTGTTTAGGATTGAAAATCATACTTTTGCTGTGTCTGAAAGAAATATTTGGGTGTGTATAGTCACAACTAACACTGTTAGGTGTGTTGGTATGAATTTAAGTGAGTACGGTCTTTGCCCAGAGACTTGTCAGAAATTTGGATCTTTACCAGATAGTTCTTCTGTGAAAGCAGAGTAAAGTATTTTAGCTGCCATAGAAAACACATATATTCTTGGTGTTTTTAGAGAGTTACAATATTTATATGACATAGATTCAGAATATGTCAGATTTTCTCGTAGCAGATTCACTACAGATCTGCAACAAAGGGTTCACCAGAGAAAGCAGGACAGTAGTACATTGGTCATCAGAGGATGCTGTGTAAATAATACATTTATCTTAGCATATCTTAGTGAGAATTTCTCTTAGTGAGCATTTATCTTAGTGAGAAACTGGGACTGCTTGATACCACAAAAATAGTATCTTGCCCAGTTAATATTAAGTGTACTGTTTTTCATCTGGACTTACAGAATGGCTTGGACATTGAAGAAATGTCCATGTTCTTGTCATCTCACAACACAGTGCAGAGTGATCCTTAGAGCCCTGGAACAATGCACTACTCGTGATAATTGCTAGAGGGATGTGGAATATTTCCATGGGTAATGGGAAGATTCAGCATTCCAGCAGGGCAGGGGGTTTTGTGGGGTGTTTTTCTAATGAAAGGTACTTTGTAGGACAGGGATGGGATTAGGAACCCTGCTTGTGCAGGGGAAGCACCTGTTGCTGTACTGAGCACCCGTGGCTGGGTTTCTTTGATTTCAGCCAAACTGTCCCTGCAGCACTACCAAAGCCATGGCTGCTGATCTGGGGTAAGAATATTGCCTGTCAGAGGAGGGCACTCAGGGGCTCAGTTCCAAAGTCCCACATGCTCCAAGAGAGGAAGGTGTGGGTTTGGCAGTGTCTCTGCGTTGCTCTGACAGACAGACTGATAAAGGTTTGTAATGGCAGACCAAGGAAATACTGTCCTGCATTCTTGGAGCTTCAGAGCATTAACAGAATCTAGGCTTGGCATTCAGGAGCTTCAAAGCCACAGATATTGCCAAAAATACACTTATCTTGAAGTATGTTGCTAATTATGATTGAATCAATCACTCCCTTAAAACATACTGCCTTTGCAGCCTGAAACAGGTGTACTGTCCTTTAGCTACAGCATGAGTTCAGAAACTGCAGATGTTGAACTTTCAGAGTATCCTGAGCAGATGTTGATGTTATGTATGTAACTGGCATATGCTGTTGTTTTCTGGCTTCTTGTTTGCACTTTTAAAATAATTTTTTCTATTTTTGTGTTTCTTCTAGTGCTCCCATATTTTGACATTAGAGGACATTTCGAATTAGTTTAACATTTTTCAGGCAGTGTGAAACAATTGCTTAAACATGTCAGATCTTATCTCTGATGAGAAAAAAGTTAACATCGTGATTCTTGCAAATAGATCATCTATATGACTGACATTGTTTATTGTACTTCTGTTTTTAGAATAATATATAAATGCTCTATGTGTGACACTGTGTTTACTCTACAACCTTTGCTCTATCGCCACTTTGATCAGCACATTGAAAACCAGAAGGTGTCTGTTTTCAAGTGTCCAGACTGTTCTCTTCTATATGCACAGAAACAGCTTATGATGGATCATATCAAGGTGTGTAGGCATCTTCTCTTGTTTCCTTCATAGGTACCGTTTTTCGTGCATTATATGCTGGGAGAACATACTGTGAAAAGGTACAGAATAACAAGAAGGCTGATGAGGGAGATGTTGTTAATTCCAAGGGGGTAACCTGTGAATATTGTTCTCAAATGTTAAAATGTTATATCTTGTATGGTCTGTAGTGGGTTGACCCTGGCCAGATACCAGGTACCCACTAAAGCAGCTCTCTCACCCTCCCTCTGCAACTGGACAGAGGAGAGAGAAAAAAAACCAGCTAAGAATTCATGAGTAGAGATAAGAGCTGGGAGAGGTCAGTGACTGATTACCTTCACGGGCAAAACAAGGCTCAGAGTGGAGACAGTTCTTTTTTTTAACTAAATAGGCAAATTCTGTAATTGCAGTGTATGTCTTGTTTTGGAATTAGTTTTTCCTGACTCAGGTATTATTGGAAAAGCATTGTTACATCTGTACATAACCATTTCTGTAAGAGCTGAAGATCATCTTCTGAGCTCGATCTGACTGCAGTTAGGGTCAGAAGCTACCCTTACATAAATCAGGGTGGTTCAGCATCTCACATTTTAAAGTTAAGCTAAGTTACTTGCATGTGGGCACTGTTTAACTCTTTAGTGTTTCATGCCAGTATTTGTACTTCCCACCAGTGGGGTTTTAGCATGGTTCACTGTAAATGACTCAGACAGTTTGGAGACTGAAATTAGAGGGTTAGAGAAGACATGTGCAGTAGCAGTACTACTGGTTTTACAAATAGGATGTGTGTACAGTAGTAAGGCCAGCAGCAAAGCAGTATAAATTGGAGTTCAGTTAAGGGGGAATAAAAAAACAGTACCAGGCTATAGATAAAAGCAGAAAAGGACTCAGGGAGAGGACGAGTGCCCGGCAGGGGCAGAGCTCAGCTGCACAGAAAGTAATGGTTTGGTATGGCTAGACAGAAACCATCAAGGCAGAGAGAGACCTGGATGAAAGCAGAACAGAAAGGAACAGGAGGAAGCTCAGGAGAAGGTTATTTAAAGCTACAAAAAATAACCCAGAATAATTCCTGCAGATGTCAATGTTTCTTAATGGCAAAACCTATGTCTCCTTTTCCTGCAATGACTCACTCCAAGAGAATTTCCAGCAGCCAGTGAGAGCAGGTGCTGGAGGACTGGACTGGACTGGAGGTGTAACACTCCCCGTCTGGCTGGTGGCACGTGCTGCCAGCACTGGGACTCCAGGCTCTGCTTTAATGCTTTTGGGGTATTTTCAAATAAGAAATTAAATTTCAAGTATTGAATTTAAAAAACATTTAGAAAGTTGAGCACTAACATTTTACATGCTGACAAGTTAGGCTGGGATGGAATGTCCAGGTCAGCTTCAGTTGCCTGGAAGTACAGGAACCTCCCTTCCCTCTCCCCTGTGCACTGGGATACTAAAGGCAGCCTCCTCCTTTACTACACACCTTCACTTTGCTTTAGAGCCAGCCAGTTGGGCCTGTGTGCTTTGCTTTTTTTATTACCATTTTAGGGGTTTTAATTACTGGTTTTCCTTCTATTTAACAGCTCTTAAACAGAAGAATAGAATGCTCTACAGATGAGGTTGATATTTGCTCTAGAGCCAACAGGTAGTCCCAAGAGCCACAGGATTTACAAAAGAACCTGTTACCAGAGTATGAGATTGGTGTTCCTATATTCTCAGAATCAAGAATGTATTGAATGGGGTTTTTGTGTCTGAGGTTACCTGAAGGAAAAGTGTTCCCTTTGGGATGGTTCAACGTATCCTCCAAGAGAGCTGTCCTAAGGGTCAGGAGATGAGAGGATCAGAACCCTATCAGGGTAAAGGACAAACAAACCTTTTAGATGTGAGAGCCCTCGACCATGGGTTCAGGAGGGACTGCAGTTGTCCCAGAGCCCTGCAGACTCACTCCTGCTGTGCCCACATCCATGGACGGAGCTGGGACACAGGGCCAAAGCCCCCTGGGACACAGGGCCAAAGCCCCTCGGCTCTTCCTGAGCCAGTCCCCGTGTGGGTGTCACCCCAACACACAGCACACCAGCTCAGAAATGGGGAGGGAGAGGCTCTTCCCTCCTTCCTGACCACTGACAGGAACTCAACCTCAACATAAAACATTCATATATCCTAAACTATAGAGCTGTCTGATGTTTCTGATGGTTTGTCCTATTTACCAATGTGGCAAGTCAAAATTTGTCAGTAAAAGCCTTTCCTTCTTGGAAAGCGTCAGTCACATAGTCTGAAGTGAGGATGCACAACTAGTATGTTAGGTAAGTAAAGCAAGAAATTAAACTGAACAATAAGTGTTTCTTGAGCCCTTTTTTCCTCCCTGTTAAACAGCAATTTAACCTTAAGTGTCTCATTTTTTTTTGTGTGTGTGTGAAAATACCTACAGATGGAGTCTGTTACTGGTGTTGGCTGTGTCATGCTAGGCCTTGCCTTAACCCTGTTTCTTTAAGAATGTGATCTGATGATAACAGTATGTGATTTGATGATAATAGTTTGACAAAGAAGTAAGTGAAGGCTTTTGGTTCAAAGGGTCAGTGCATTTTGTCAGTACAACTTTGTACGTCTATGTTAGTTTTGTACTTTTTTTTCTCTTTTATTGTAGTCTATGCATGGAACTCTGAAAAGTGTTGAGGGGCCACCAAACCTGGGGATAAACCTGCCTCTCAGTACTAAACCCACGACGCAGAACTCAGCCAGTCACAACAAGGAGGACACAAAATCTGTCAATGGAACAGAAAAGTTGGAGAAGAAATCTCCTTCTCCCATAAAGAAAGCAGAGCCTAAAAAAATCGCTAATCCTGGCTGGACATGTTGGGAGTGTGACAGGCTCTTCACACAGAGAGACGTTTACATCTCCCACATGAGGAAAGAACATGGAAAGGTAAAGGAATATACTGAATTACAAAAAAGTTAAGCACACCTGAAATGTGAAGTAGTTTTTCTCTAAATTCCATTTGTGTTTTTGCAAATAATTCCTTTAAGTTTCATCATTATTCTTCTCTGGTTTTATATCTATTTCATATTTTTCTCTTTAGCTGCTGCTTAGTTTTTGTTACTTTCTACATAGTTCTACTGAGGAAATCTACCCACTCTTACTGAATTGCAGGCTTGTTCTTTCAGTACCAAAATGTTTTCAAGATGGAAAGAGTGAAAAATGTTGCACTCTTTCATCCAAGTCATCTAATCTGATCCATGTTCTTATTTCTTCTTTGTGCCTTCTTAGTTCCCTTTCACTCTGGGCAGTTGTGTGACTGTGGCAGTGCTGGGGTAACAGTTGGATTCGGTCTGAATGGTCTTTTCTCACCGAAACAATTTGATTGTATTCTGTTCTGAAGTTCGGTGCCTCTCAGACTCAGGAAGTGGGGCCTCAGTCTTGTTTTGCTGGTCCCATGAGTGCCAAGCAGTGTTTCGGTTTCGGTTTCACTTTCAGTTTCAGTTTCAGACGCACTCTGTGGTTGAGCTCTTGCTCTAATCTTACACTTGTAGGTTCAGCTGAGTTCACAAGTTGCATTTTGTATTTAAAGCAGCTGGATTTGAGACATCTTACTTTAAAATGGATTGAAAGTGAAATATGGGAATGCTGCATCCTCAAGTCAGCAGAGCCCCCGTTTGCTGTTGTTCTCCGTTCAGTAGCGCTTCCAGTTAAATGAAATTAAAAAGACAGGCAGGCAGTAGTGGCTCTGCTGAGCTGTGTCTGAGACAGGCTGTGCCAGCTCCAGCCTGCTGCTGACCCATGGCTCTCCAGGCCTTGCCTTGAAACAGTCTGACTCTTCCCTCAGCTGGGAATCAGGGAATTAAACCAATGTACTGTGCTGCACTGCAGCAACAGAGCAGAACTGGAAGGAATAACAGGCTTATTTTGTCTAAGTGGAGGAGAATCATCCATCTCTGATGTTTATGTTATCTCAAGAACAGCCCTTACTATGCAATATTAGATAATTGTTGCACTCAAATACCGGCCTAAAGGCCTCTTTTATTGCTTACATTCAGGTGCTGTTTTTTATCCCTCTTCAAGCAGTTCCTCGAATAACACAGGAGGCAGACAGATATTCAGATGAAGAGATACAACTCCATGTCTTTCAGAAATGGGAAAGACCAGGTGCTACACTCCTTCCTGAGGAGTCTGTGGGATTGGCTGCCATTGCAGAAACCAACGCATCCCAAATCCTATTTGGTCTCTGTCTGGAGTCTCCCCAAGACATTTAGAATGAATGTGGTGTCACAGCTGGCTATCCCAGATAGTGCCCCCAGTGCTCTGAGAGGGACCAGGCCCTGCTGAGCACTCTCCTCGTCCTGCTTTTCTGACCAAGGGCTTGATGCATCCATGCAGTGCTGACACATCTTCGATGTGTGACTGCTCCATCCTTCTCACCTTCTCACCTTCTTCCTTTTCCTTCTGCTTGACAAACTGCAATATAAACCCCACAAAATTCCCCAAACAGATGGGCCTCAAGTTGGCATTGGACAATATTTCTCATTTCATTGTGACTTCTCTGAGCCCTGTTAGTGTCTCAGTGTCTGTGAGGCTCAGTTTTGGTCTTCTTTCTGTGCTCTTCGTGCTTCCTCGTATGTGGCTGAGGAGCTCCTGGTCAGCAGCTGCAGACATAATTTGGTTGTGGAAGGGAAAGCAAATCTCTCACTTTACTGCCTTTACTGATCCAGAAATAATCCACTGATCTTCCTTGCTTCTTTGGTGGAAGAAATTGGCTTCACCCCCAGTCCGTGACACCAGTGTACAACTGGTGGCAGGTGTATGTGTAGCTCATTTTGGCCACATGGCTTTGAAAGAGGCCCAGCTCTGACTTGTGCGGTGTTGCTGAAGGAGGGGTGTGTACAAAAAAAGGGTAAGTGATGTTTCTTTCCTGTTATCAAAAGGTTCGACACATGCTCTATTTTACTGAGCTTTTTTAACTAATGCCTTTCTCTTCTTTTTTTAAAGCAAATGAAGAAACATCCATGTCGACAATGTGACAAATCTTTCAGTTCTTCCCACAGTTTATGTCGTCACAATCGTATCAAACACAAAGGCATTAGGAAGGTTTATACATGCTCGTAAGTTCTACTTTTATCTATTTAAAAACCCACTGTTAGCTGAAACTCTTTCCTCGCCTGTGTAAAAGCCAGTATGGCATCGATTGAGATGGGCAGGAATTTCGATGCAGACAGGCCAAACCAGTCCCCTGTGCTGCCTGCAGACGCAGCAGGGCTGTGAGAGCACAGTGCATAAAGTCTGCGAGCAGATCTGAAACTCGGCTGAGCTGAGGGTTTGCTTGGCTGGCAACTGGGGTCACCACCGTGCTGAACCTGGGTTTCAGGAGTCTCTCAAACACACAACCACTCTTTTAATCTACAAAAGGCACTTGTTAAGCATAACATTGAATGGGTGTGTGTTTGTGTGTCTGCAGGCACTGCCCAGATTCGAGACGTACTTTTACCAAGAGGCTGATGTTGGAAAAACACATTCAGTTGATGCATGGTATTAAAGACCCTGACGTGAAAGAAATGGCTGAAGCTACCAATATGGAAGAAAGGGAGGTAAAAGAAGACACAAAGGTAATCACTTGCAAGATTCATTCCTTCACGGAGGGTGATTTTTTGTGGGTATAAATTCAGGATCTTTAAATAGATATGCTTATTTTGATGCCTTAAAGGTCTCACCTTCAGTGAAGCAGAGCCCCAAAAGCATTGTGTTTATCAGAGTTGTACTGGAATCTGCCAAGGGAAAGTTTCTGACGTTTGCAAGTCACAAATAGCAATGAAAAGAACTGCTCATTTATGCTTACGTGATACCCCATTTCTGTCCCTTTTTTAGGTTCCTAGTCCAAAGCGTAAATTGGAAGAACCTGTACTGGAGTTCAGGCCTCCACGAGGTGCAATCACTCAGCCATTAAAAAAGCTGAAGATAAATGTTTTTAAAGTTCACAAGTGTGCAGTTTGTGGCTTTACAACAGAAAATCTTCTCCAGTTTCATGAACATATTCCTCAACATAAATCTGATGGCTCTTCATACCAATGCAGGGAATGTGGACTCTGCTACACATCTCACGTGTCCCTCTCCAGGCACCTCTTCATTGTACATAAGCTGAAGGAGCCTCAGCCAGTATCAAAACAGAATGGGTCTGGAGAGGATAATCAGCAAGAAAACAAACCCAATCATGAGGATGAATCATCTAACAGTGCAGCATCAGACAGGCGATGCAAAGTGTGTGCAAAGACTTTTGAAACTGAAGCGGCCTTAAACACTCACATGAGAACACATGGCATGGCCTTCATTAAGTCCAAAAGAATGAGTTCAGCTGAAAAGTGATCAGATTACTTGGGATGCAGAAATCTCTCTCTCCACATTGGAATACTAAGGACATTTTTGCTACAGAAAGTTCAAGGTATAATAGTGTTGCAATATATTCTGCATAAAAGTGTCCCCTTCACCTCATTGTCTATATCCTCAGAACCATTGAAGCAGTATTTGAGTTGAAAAGAGTTTGTATATATTTAAACTAATAATTTTTATACTCTTTGTTATGTGTTTGTATCGGTATCTAGTGGAAAATTTGTTTTTTTCTGTTTTGTTTCTGTTTTTTTGTAGTAAGTTTCTTTAAAACAGAGTTCTGAATGCTGGGGCAGTTCCTTAGGTTCTCTTAAGCTGTTTCTTTTTTGAATGCTTCCGAAAGAAAGTTTAGCTAATGGAAGTGCATCAGAAGGCAGTGCTTGGAGGGGAGAAGGGAAGAGAAGCAAGCTAAGATTTTAAATTCTAAGAACTTGCGCTTCTAAATGTCTGTGGAAGCTTTTAAACTTTCTCTTACAAAGTATATATTAAAAAGAAAAAGAAGTACCACTGCATGTGTAAAATGCAGTGCTGGTTTTTAGGTGGCAACACCAGAACAGGTGCAGACCCCCTAGAGCAGTAAAGTACTTTTGAAAAGTATAATTGCACAACTCTATGTATGATAAAGTGATTTTGTTTAGGTCATCAGGTGCTTATGATCAAAGCTCAAATTGTTACAAAAGGGCTGGGCTGCTCTGGATTTAACAAATAAGATGTAATTAGAGGAATAGGTTTATAATGATGATGTTTTTTGTCATGTAATTTATTAAACATTATATAGAAGCGAGTACACAGCATTACGTATTTTCCTTTTTGGTTATTGAAAGCAAATAGTTGACCCTCGCTGCAGGGGCTGGCGTTTGCCAGCTCTGCACACTCATGCCAAACGTTCTGGTGCTCAGTGTCACACACAGCCACAGCTGGGAAGGAGCCAAGGCCCAGCCGTGGGTGTGACGGGGGCTGGAGCCTCAGCACAGGCCCTCGGCGCTCGGGAGCCACCGCAGGCCCGCCCGGCGCCTCCGGTTCCGCTTGCACAAGTACACAAAGGTACCATCCCGGCCCTTTCAGATAGAGTTCTCTGTGAGAGTATATTTTTGGTTTGTTTTTGCATTTTATACCTTGTATGTATCCCTACGAGAAAAAATTTTGTACTTTTTTTTAAAACAAATTGTGTATATATAGATAGCTGCATGAGAAACAGTAGTAATTGTTGGGTTCCTTAAAAGTCTTGCTGCTGTCAGATGTTACTATACACTATGTCCGTTACAACTGTATTAAACACATTTCATATGTAAATAAATGTGGAGCATTTTGCCCCTAAAGATTTGTGAGATTCTCTTATTTATCATGAAACTTTAACAGTTTTAAAGTTTGAAGTGTTTAAAAAAATACGGATCCTCTCAGCCACCTCTGTAAAACTTCTCAGTCACTCTGGAAATTGTGTATTGGATACGTTAGTTCTGCTCTCTCCATCCTCATTCTTAATTTGGCTCATCAGTAAATGCTCGTTAGGCCAGTTCTCTTACTGGCATACTGAGTGGTTATGAGGTACTTCTCCACCCTACAGCAGGATCTCAGTGTGTGATGTAAACTGCCACCACTGCCCTTCCATTCAGTGGATACCTCTGAACACTTGTTTGTTGATGTGCACTGTCAACTGTACAACAAATGAGTTATCACTATGCAGAATGGTGTTTTGTATACAGTGAACAGATAATAAAAGTTAAATTTTCACAGCCATTACTAATACCTTTGTTTATTTTCCCTTTTCACTGCCTTGTCCCCGCAGGGGATGCTGTGAACCAGTAGCTTATGCCATTGCTGGTGCCACCAAGATGCAAACCACAACAATTTCCTGGCCAGTAACCTGACAATATGAACGGGTCTGTGGTTCCAACCAGGAGCCGGGGTCCTGCACTGCCACTGCCCCTGGGAACTTAAGGGAGAGGGTCTTGAACTGCCCTGTAACTCCACACACACTTCTGTGGCAGACCCGACACGCTGCTAACAGGAGGGGAATGTCCCGAAGACCAGGAGGGGAACTGAACAGAAAGCAACAAGAGACACAGTGGAAAGGCACAAATCTGAGTAGGCAAACCTAGGGGAATTATCTCCTCTTGTAAACCATAAAGAAAACATTTAAACTTATTTTTGCCTGAGATCTGACACTTGAATTGTTTGCTTTTAATTAACATCGTGCCACTGACAGTCAATTGCAGTGATAACATTAATAGTCCTCTTTTCTACATCTTTCCTCTGAGGATTTAATGGTAACGGATTCAACCTCATATCTGTGTACATATATATGTATATGTATATATGTATATGTCCTCTTGTGTACGTTCCCATCCCATCCCTTCTCCAGGGAGGCAGGAAGCACACCGAAACCTCTGCCCAAGTATCCAGCTGCAGAGAAAACTGCCCAACCAGGACTGCACCAAGGCTCAGCTTCAATAAAACTGATTTTTCACACTCAGGGAGGTGTTTAGCCTTGCCTTGGCCTGCTTGCACACAGGCACAGACAGAGGTGAATCTTACCACAGCCACTGTACTTTTAGACCTGTCTGTTTTTTTTATTTCTGCAGGGCACTTACAGATGCACAACTCAACCTGCCAAAATGTTCCCAGTTCTTAACCTCTGTGTACCTGTGGGGAAATCAGTACGGCAAGCCTATTTACTTTTCAAAGGATTTTTATATAACTCTGACCTTCTCATTCTGTTAATATAACCTTTCTCAGTACACCTATCACACACACGCAGCTGCCAGGCCAATAATGGGACACGGAATAACCTATTTTAGTTTAAAACCTTTCTCAAATATTAGGGCAGTTCAGTAGTCAATTCTTCGTATTTGAATTTCAGATTATTACTAAAAGGTTATCTGCCGAGGCTCCCTGAAGGGCAACTAGGGTGAGGATTGGAGTGACAAGAGAAATAAGTACAGAACATGGCAAACACAGAAGGCACAAGCATTCCCGACCCACAGCCCTGGGCTTTGAGTAGAAACTGGCTTCTACAGCCAGAAGCAGACGCAGAAGGAGTGCAAAAGAAGGAGCCACTTCTTGCCCCCTCCCTGAGCACTTCTTCCCTTTGAAAAAAAATTGTATTTGCTCCTCAACAGTGACTGTACAAAAACTGGTTTTAATGTTATTTCTTTCACAGCTGGGGAAAAAGGACAGCTTTCCTTCCTGGGGACCAAAGGGCCCATTTGAGGGCATCACAGTGAGACACTGCACTGGGAATGACCCAGATTCACCTGGAAAATGAAGTGGAGGCACTGCAGCTTTCTTCTCTGACCCCAGGTTTCTACGTTGAAGGCAGAAATGTGTTTGGCGCTGTAATGTGACTATTAGTAAAATAAGCTGAGCATTGTATCCTTCCCAGACATGTCCCCTAATATGATTTGGCAAAAGCCTTTATGCAGCCCATTTATTTCCTCTTCTCAAATGCTGCTATTTTGCATTCAATGACTCTAATGTGATGGTGGGCTATGGATGCAGTGCATTATGAGGATTGCTCCTGCCGAGTCAGGCCACACTCGGCTGGCACTGCCAGAGCTCCGTGGGCCAGATTAATATTGCAGGGCAAGCACAACAATATTTCCTGCCTTAAGTGACTGTCACTGTCTCAGTTAAAATGGAGAGCAGTCCCTGAATGCAATCAGGGTGGAGGAGCTAGGGTCTCAAAATATCCCTTGGTCATTACATTTACATACTGTTGCTCCTGGCAAAATGAGCCCAGCCCTTTCTATGCAGCACAGGTTAAGCAAATAGCACATAGTTAATTAATATAATTATTCCCCTTCCCCAGCACAAAGCAAAACCTAACACATTACAAGCATTTTTAGCCTACTAAGAGATTGTTCTTGAGTAAGGGTTAAATATTTCCTTTTTTTAGAATTTTTTAAAAACCTTTTTGCCTTCCCCTCATTTATTCTTGGGCAGTTTTAAAAATTAAACTTTTGTTTCACTTGGGAAAGCCTAAACATTTTGTCAGGTTGTTTCTGACTTTTTTTTTCTGTTCCATGGGGGCAGGGGAAGGAAAAGAGAACATTATTTGCTAAATTCAACTGAGTGTTCGGATAGCTGGATCCCTCCCTCTCCTTCCCCTTTTTCCCCAGAAAAATACATTATTTTCACAAATAAACTATTGCCTGAAACAGCTCCAACTCAGCTGAAATCCAATTATCTCTCCAGACACTGGGTTGCAGAGCAGACTAAAACTGTTGACTCATACACTTAAAAACACGAGCATGCAAAGCGCCCCTGGGGTTGCCAACCGTGCCCCTGAACAGGTCCTTGCCAGCTCCCAAGGCAGAGGACAGCACTCATGGGAGAAGTGACACGAGACAGAAGCCACCCATGCTCCAAAGCAGTGGCCTCCAAAGGGGGGTGCAAATCCAGGGGTGTGCAGGAAGAAAATATTCTTTGTACCATTACAAAACTGCAATGAAACGCAATGCAATGAAATGCAAGTATTAGAAGAATCCAGACTGGAGTGTGCTACTGGTGCAAGTGGCACCCCATTGCTTTTGGAGAGCCCTGTGTGCACCACGGGCTGCTCCAACAGCCTGCTGAGAACAGGAATGGGAAGCAAATAGCTCCCAATGGATTTGGACACAAAGAGTGCTCCCCAGGGAAGGCAGTTACTGTGCTGCTGCTGTGCTTTGCTGAGGGGCTGCAAAAGGACTGCTCTGGCTTTCCCTATTAACCCACACGTCTCAGCCCGAGGGCAAAGTGCCAGTTATGTGCCCATGACCAATCTCTTAGAAATCAAAGAGCTGTAATTCAATATTCTATGTACAGGCTGTTTGCAAAGGTCTGGCAAATCTGCCAGAATGCCAAGAGCTACATTTTTCTGTGCACTAAAAAACTACCATCATTTTCTAGCTGCAGAGCTCCAAAAGATCTACTGTACAAATATTGAAGTCAAACATCCAGAGTATGGGAAGATTTCAAAATACATGTAACCTTTAATAATCTAAACCATGCAGCTGGTAAAATAACAAAGCCACCAACAGAAGTGTAGGTGATTCCTAGCACCTGTGCAAAAGGAAGAAAAGCAGCTTCCTAACACGTTTCCCTTGCCTCCCCATGAAAAATGGGGGAGTTCCAGCGTTTTCTGAGCCATCAAACACCAATCACAATCAAACTGAGAGGCAAAGATACTGTGGTCTCAGAATTAAGTGTGGGTTTGTGCCTTGGACAAAAGAATGTCCCACCTCTGTGAACAAAAAATAAGCAGCTTCAATCCTACCGGGTCTCAACGGAAAGCTGCCTTCTTGCCTCTCTCAATTCTCCAAATGACAGTCCCATGTCACAGCGCTGCCAGCTCACGTGCTGAACCAGGAGAAGTCTGAAAAAGTTCATTAGAGGATAATGTCAGCCAACCTGAGCTACTGCAAACACGACAACCACTGCAAAAGAACCTTGCACACAACTTACACACTTGCCTGGGAGAAGCGGGTAATAGAAAAGTGTCAAATATTTACTGTTAAATGTAAACACATCATAAATGCAAAGTAAGTGTTAAATCTATTCTATTTCAGTAGCAATTTGGGGGTGGCATAGTGTGTTTTGGAACAAAAGCTGGTTTGTTATGTTTTTTTTGTATTAATGTAATATGATATTCTGCATTAATATAAAGAATCAATAGCTAAGGTGAAATGTGCAGCTATAGCCACAAGAAATAACATAAAGATTTCCTTCCAATAGCAAGTAAATTTAACAAAGATGTCTTTGTCAGATTGTTGCTAATTGACTATGAGTTACTGGTCTGAGCCCTAGTGTAAACTGCTGGTATGTTCAAATGTTTTTAGGTGTATTCCAGGTACAACTATTTCTGCAGTGAATGAGAACTTGGCCTCTTTTTTTGCTTTCTGGGAGAGAAATGTAATTAGACAGTGGGTAGCTTATGTGTCATATGCTTTAATTAGCAGTTTTGTGATCATTACTTCCCAGTTGTATTGGTATCACACACATGGGAAATGTGTTTATGGGAGCAGCCAGCCATGGAAAAGCTGGATTTTCCAAGCACTGGCAAGGTTTACAGGCTCCAAAGTGGGCGTGGATCCTAAATCATCATCACCACGGTGTGCATCTAACAACACCACCGATACAAACAACAGTTTATTCATCAGGGTAACCCACAGGTATTTAGACCTTCCCTAAAGCTTCACTGAACTGTTACCTTTATCATTCCTTTTCTCTCTTCCATGGACATCTCTGTACACTTTGCAAAAGGCCTCGACACATCGCTGAAGAAGCATGACACTAGCTAGTGTCCTTGGAGCTTTCTTTCCAATATCCATGTGCCATTTCTGTCCATTCCTGAGAGCATTACACCTTCCTCTGTGATCCAATGCAAGTTCTGCCTTTCTTAGTCAGTCCTAATCCCTCTTGTCCAACTGTTTGCCAACAGAAAGTCTCGCTCAATTTCTGGCAAATTACAGAAACACCTTTCCAGTCCTCCACAAACTGCTTCCTTCCACTGATCTTAGCAGCATTTCCTTGTGTTCTTTGTTCTCCCATTGTCATCCCCAGTCTTCAGGGGCTAATTGGTGAAAACCTCGTTGGGTTTGGTTCATGTAATTCACAGGAAATCAGGCTCTGGGCAAGGACCTGTACCCATGTGGTAGCTGCTGCTCCAGACTCACGTAATCATTCAGATGCTGAACTGGGAATGGGCGCTGCCCGAGGGGCCTCACACCCTGCCAGCCCCACTGGGAGCAGCCCCGGCCCATCCTGAGGGCAGCCAGGCTGGCAGAGGGCACTGAGGGGCTGCCACTCACAGCCGGGGCTTTTCTGGGCCTCTGTGCTCATCTCTGGAGCGGCCCATGAAAAAACCCTGAGGGTACCGCTGGCTGCTGAGACGAGATGGCTCTGCTCGCAGCTGGTGAGGAGGAGACTGCGGTGTGCCAGCCTGCGGGCTTCCGAGGCACAGCCCGCTGCGGGCTGGAGGGCTGGGCAAGGAACCACGGCGGGGCCGCTCCACCCTCACCTCGCTGTCCCCTCACAGTCTGCCGGGGCCGCTCCCCTCACACTGCTCTGCCCTCACACTGTGCTGCCCTCACACTGCGCTGCCCTCACACTGCGCTCCCCTCACGCCGCTCTGCCCTCACACTTCGCTCCCCTCACACCGCTCTGCCCTCACACTGCGCTCCCCTCACACCGCTTTGCCCTCACGCGGCTCTGCCCTCACACCGCTCTGCCCTCACACTGCACTCCCCTCACACCGCTCTGCCCTCACACTTCGCTCCCCTCACACCTCGCTCTCCCCTGACAGCGCCCCCTGCCGCCCGCCCGGCACGGCCCCCGTCCCGCCAATGAGCGACGCACACGCCGCGGGGGCCCCAGGGGTGCCCACGGCATTCGCCTGACCCAAAGCACTGTCCCCGGGAAGCGGCGCCGCCTTCCCGGCGCTTCGCGGGGGCACGCGGCTCGTGCCGCCGTTCGGGGGGCTCTGAGCGCCCACCGGGAGCCCCTTGGGACAGCCAGCTCCTCAGGCATCTCCAAGGGCAGCAGGCGAGAGGGCTCGCCCTCAGGACCCCTCGCCGCGGTGCATGCTGGGAGTTGTAGTTCGCACGGTAGGAGGCCCTCTGAGTGTCAGCGGGGCGGGAGGGGAAGAAGACTACAGGTCCCGGGGAGCAGCGCGGGACCCGGCGCGGCGCCGCCGCTGTTGGGGCGCGGGTCTGTCGGCCGGGGAGCCGCCGGGGCCCGACATGGATCTGTTCGGGGACCTGCGGCGCATGAACAAGCGGCAGGTACCGGCGGGGCCGGGCAGCCCCCAGGGCACGCACCGCAGCGGCGAGCGGGGCTTTGCAGACGGGAACGCCGGTCTGGCATTTCCGGCTCCGTATTTTACGCCAGGGAGAAAGGGGGACGGGCAGTTCCCGGGTAGAATGAGCCAGAATTGAGGCACACGGTGGATTCAGGCTTTATGCTGCAGTATGATGAATTCTGACATGGCAATCTGTGCCATGAGACTCGCGTTGGAATAGGATTTTACTGTGAAAGCCCTCGTGCCTGGACTCTGTGGGCTGAATTTCTATGTTGTTCTTCTAAATTCAATACAGTAACTAAAAAACCAATTTTCTTGTTTCACACAGCTGTATTACCAAGTCCTAAATTTTGCTATGATAGTGTCTTCTGCCCTTATGATCTGGAAAGGGCTCATCGTGGTCACTGGCAGTGAGAGCCCAATTGTCGTGGTGCTCAGGTGAGTCACTGTACAGGCTTTCTGCTTCAAGTCCAGGGATTGTTTTGCCCTTTGTCTCTTCCCCTTTCCCCTTGGATACATTTGGAATTTTAAATTCCACTTACTTAAAGAACTACTGGAACACCTACTTTCTTCTAACTCTCTTTTGGACCCTGAGCAAAGGCCTTTGCTGTAACCATGGCCCAGTTTCAGCTGAGGTTTGTAGGAGCAGTAACTGTGTGAGATCTTTCAAATGTCCAGGTTCCTTCACTTGATGGATAAACTACCCCAGATTGCTTACTGGGATTTGGGGTTTGTTACATGACTGAACAGTGTTACCGAATTAGTGAAGCTACAGATTTCAATTTAAATTGTGAGTTTATCTGTAAGAACTAAATGTTCTTTGATTTCATGGTTCTTCTTTCATTTACCATAATACCAATAAACTCTTTCTTTCTTGTTGTTCGTAGTGGCAGCATGGAACCAGCTTTTCACAGGGGAGACCTGCTGTTCCTGACGAATTTCCACGATGACCCGATCAGAGCTGGTGAAATAGTTGTTTTTAAAGTTGAAGGCAGAGACATTCCAATAGTTCACAGAGTAATCAAAGTACACGAAAAGTAATGCAACTTGTCCTTTTCCTTGTTCCTAAAGATACTTTCTTTCCCTGGGATTTTCAGTTACAGTTTGATAGTAGTTTATGAGAAACTAAGAGGAAATTCAGAGGAACCCCGTGGCACAAGCCATAGGAGTTATTGCTGGCAGCAGGAATGTGTGTGGCAGCAGAGCCCACTTCTGTACTGGTGGCTGTAGGAGTGGGATTTTGGTTGTGAGAAACAGCTGCTTCTAAGAGCAAATCTCTGAAAGAAGGGGAGGATTCAGAATCAGAACTGGAGGTGCAGCCTGAGGAGTATATAACCTTTGCTAACTGAAGTTGTCCAGATTTGACTAGAGTAAAAGAATAGGTTCTTATTCTCCTTGTGTCTGTTGGTCACACTGCCAGCAACAATTCAGGCTGGAGAGCAGCAGAGAGAGTTCTGGGGTTTGCCCTTATTGCATGTGCCTGCAATGATAAACTGTTCCTTCTGAAGCACAGGAGAGGCAGTTTTCCTTCTAGTTCTGCACAGTGAGAAGCTAAGCTGGAGGTGGCAAGCACTGACATATTTGCTCCTCAGCAAGTGAACTGAAGGTGTTTATTTCTTGAGTAACATCTGTGCTTCAGTACTTTTTTGAAACAAATATGTATATCCAAGAATTACCTATTTGATCTATTTATTACCTAATTTATCCTCATGAAAACTCCTTGTTTCTTGATATTAGTGCTTCAGCAAAACCCTTTTGAGGATTGTGAACTTCATAACTTGATTACAGCTTGTGTTCTGTTGAAAATGCAGATAGACACATAGGCCTTTGTTGAGGAAGTTGTGTGCCTGGGTGGACAACATCCCTTTCATATCCACTGGGTAACTGCTTACATCAAGTGACAATCTGGGAGTGTTTTAAAACCATTTCTTGTTAATACCTCTTGACAGATATAGTCAATAAAATCTGTAATGTTAATGGTTTAATGGTGTTTGTTCAACAAGCAGGACTGAAAGCAAACATTGTTATCTAATCTTGTAGTACTTTTCATCCTCATTATAGATGTTTATTGAGGTTTTTAAATTAGGTGGTACTTAGTTTATCGCCTCATTGCCTTCTAGAGGAAATGGGAACATCAAATTTCTGACCAAAGGTGATAATAACGAAGTTGATGATAGAGGCTTGTACAAAGAAGGTCAGAACTGGTTAGAGAAGAAAGATGTTGTCGGAAGAGCAAGAGGGTAAGTAATTTAAAATGTACTTTATAATCAAATAGAAAAAAAATTTACTTCTTGAGTCAGTTCCAATGTAATACAAACTAGATCTGGTGTGGTATTTTTTTAATTTCTTAAAAAAAATTGTAATTAAAAAAAAACCCACACTGGAAAATTCCTTCCTGTAGTCCTCTCCCTGATGTGGGAGTGGAATTTAATATTTGGGGGGAAAAGGCACATGTAACAAATAGTTCTTCTATAAATACAAAATTAACCAACTTATCTTTGTAATTGCTGGAAATTCCTAGGAAATTGTTTCAGCATTCCACAGGAATTTTATGCAAGGTTTGAGCTTTGGACTTTGTCCCCTTCCTCACTTGAGATAAAATTTCTTCAGATTTTTCAGAGATAACTTGATTGAAGTTTTACCTTAGGAAAACTAATGAGTTTAATTTCCTGTTCAGGTGTGCATTAGTCCCAGATGTAAATGATGGGTTTACACTGAAATATTCCAGGCTGAGTAACACTGAAACATTTCCATGTAATATCTGAGGGCTAATTTTACGTTTTGTCAATTCCAGGTTTTTGCCCTATGTTGGGATGGTAACTATAATCATGAATGACTATCCAAAATTTAAGGTACGTATACTGACATTTTCAGTACTTGAATTGGTAAAATAACAAGTAAAGACAATAAGAATGTTGCCTCTGAGCATCCATGTTAATAAATTTGTTTCTGTGCTCTGGTACCTAATGTCATATGTGATGTTGGAGAGGGCACACTCTGAACAATTTGTGCTTTCAGAGCTCCTGTGAAGGGAAACTCTAACGAGTGTGTTCTGTGGTTTTTTGCAGTATGCTCTCCTGGCAGTGATGGGAGCCTATGTACTGCTGAAACGGGAGTCCTGAAATCAGGCAGCTCTCCAAGGACAAAGCCGAATATACAGGGGGAAAGAACTAATATATTTCAGATGGTTTCATTTCTGTATACAGTTACGAAGCTGTGCAAGCTTTTGTCTTGTCTAAATAAACTAGGACTAATGAGTGAAGCTGTTGGCTGTTGGTTAATTATGAAAGGGCAGATTTCCTGCCTCAAACAGACACTGCTGTCAGTCAGCCTGGCCCTGGGCTGGGAGACACTGTCATGTTCTGAAGCAGCCACGGGCTCTCCCTGATGTGCCCGCTCGTTTTTCCTTGAAGGGTCCTGCATCTGAACCCCCTTTCTCCATCCTTTTGGTTTGGGGTTTTTTCCTTGATTATTTTTAATCTGTCAGTGCCCTCTCTTCTCCACCACACAAACTGGATTTATCAGTACCTGTGGGGATGTGGCATCTGGGTCAGAACAGGTGGTGAGTTGTAGGGGTTTGGTCAGACTAAGGAAAGTCAGCTGGATGTGGTGACAAAAACAGCCAAGGAAGGGGCTTTCACTCCCATTAGGAACTGAGCAACGGGGACTTGGAGCTTTTCCCCTGGATTTGAAACCTTCTTCCTGGAGTAGGGACAAAACACCTGATGGCCTGATTTCTAGGGGCCTGTTATTTAGGGACTGTGTAAGTTTCTAGAATTCAGGCTGTTTGCCATTATGCCTTTTGTGTTCCTAGGTGTTAAACAAACCCAACCACCAGGTTTTATGGGGCTTTAATAGCACTTGTAAATTACTGAATGAATAGCACAGTAGTGCACTTCAGGGGTGTTGGCAGCAAGGGTGAACCAGAACTCCTGTGCCACTTTGGAGAACGTGTTATTCTCTCCTATCATGTAACACCAGAATAGTGTTAAATAAATAAAATTAAAATAAAATTGATTTCTCATTTAAAAATCTACCTGAAACTGTCATTTTGTGAAATTCTATATTTTTCTCTTCTCTTCAATTGTCAGTGTTGTACCTTCAACAAAGCAGGACTTGTTTTCCTCCCCGGCTTTATTTTTGTAGCTTTGATAAGGAACAGCGTGATGCTCTTTTCCTCTGGAGTTTTGTTTCTTCTGTAATCCCTTATCTCTACAAAAATACTCTGTTATACAATAATGGCACCTTTTCTGTTTTAACAGCTCATGCTCAGCAGACAACTGCTGAATTTTTTCAAGTAGTATTACTTCTTTTGTGTCCTACTAAGCAGTTTTCATGTCCAACTGTATTATAAAAATTACTTTTTTTGTGTCAAATTGTGTAGAAATAAAATTGAGTATAGTAAATGGCATGTCAGAATAATGTAGGTATCCTTAATGCACTCCTGCTGGAAGTGTATCATCACAGTTAAGAAAAAATAATGTAATTTTTGGGACAGCGTATGTGTAGTAAGATTTTTTTTTTCCCCCTGGTATTGCTGAAATAGGAATTTATTCTGTCCACCTGCCCCAGTGTGAGCACAGTCAGCTCTGACTGGGAGAGTGGCAAATGGAGCCTGGGAATCCAGGACAGGCCCCCTGGGAATGGCTGAAGCTGTGCCAGGGGAGGGTCAGACTGCACCTTAGGGAGCATTTCCTTATGGAAATCAGTTCCTTACTGGAACTGATGCCCCGGGCCCGTCAGTGTTCCAGGGGCGTTTGGACAATGCCCTGGAGCTTTTGGTGAGCCCTGAGGGGGTCAGGCAGTGGGGCTGATGGTCCATCTAGGCTGTTCTGCTCCACAGGCGTGTCCATAAACACTTCTCATTTCAATTCTCAAGTTATTGAACCCCTCCACCACAGAAATTGTAAAACCAGGACTGGGCTGGCTGCTGCAGCACACTGGCAAACATTAAATATGCACTGAGCAATCCCTTTGGTTCAGCTTCAACTGTCTAGGGCTTCCCAAAATGCAGCACAAACAGTATCAACTGCCTTACACTGGGCCTTATTAAATAAATGTTTATTATTTCATATTATTCAGCCTCTGTAAAGTTGGGGAGCTCTTTTCTGAAAAATGTCTTCAGTTCTTCAGGGAGCTGTTGCTCCAGTGAGTTGATTTTCGGGTTGTTTGCAGAGCTCCTGCCCTGGGTGCGGGTTGGAAGTGCTGGAGATTAGTCCATTCAGCATCTTCAACATTTACAGAGTATTCCTCAGTGATTGTGCCCTGTTATTACGTGGCTGATACGCTCAAAGCAGTGTTTGTTCTGTCCATATATCCTGACTGTGTCTGACTCCAGCATCGCTACAAAGGATGTGATGAAAGGCACACCATTTTTCTTTTAGCCCTTTTCATTTCCATGGAATCTGCTTTGCTGATAGAACAGCGATAGTTGTCTAAAATGTAAAGGAAGCAAATTAAAGTGCTGCTGTGGTAATAGCATTTAAACACCATTAATGTTTTCCTGCCTTGGAGCACAACAGTTCGCTTTGCCGTGGGATGTATGAAAAGCAGAAAGGTATTTCAAAATGGAGAGAGCTGTTTCTTGGTGTTCAAACACAAATTTATGTTATCAGGCTTCTTTTTTAAGAAAGATTGTCTCAAATGAGTGAATCAGTCTCAGCTGATAACATCCTTTTATTGTACCTGAATCCTTTTCTGTTGCAGAGTGTTCAGAATACTATTTCTCTATGTTATCAAATTATTATTTTTCTGAAAAGATTAATAAAAATAATAATTGGAATAAATCCATATTACCTTTTTTTATCCTTATGACCAAGTAAGTAAAGAAATGCTGATTCAGAGAGTGGGCTGGATCCCCAGCTGGGCTGAGGGAGACGTACCCAGTCCGAGGAGAAAGCCCATTCTTTGGGCACCTCCCTGCTGTCCTGCCTGTCCAGACATGACTGCCCAGCACCCAGATAACCTGTGACTGACCACAGACCAGGCATTCAGCAGCCTTTGAGGGGTCTGAACCATGGAGCCTTGACAGGCTCTGCTAATGAAAGGAGCTCAAAGCAGTGCAAAATGAGAATGAATGTGAAGGTATAACCTGTAACACATGAAATGTATGAAGACACATATACAACAAATGAGGAAGGTTTATTTGTTTGCATAGTGTTTGCAGTGAAAGAGACTTGGCACTACTGGGCAATAAGGAACTGAGTAAGAATTCATGTGTGGTTGGGTTTGGTTTTGGTTTCTGAAAATGGACAGTCTCCTGAATTTTTGGATTTCCTGCCTTGAATTGCACCAAACAATCAGCACTTCCCATGGACAGCAATATTTTCTTTGAGCACAGAGCACATGTCTGTAGCTGTACTGCACAGCAAAACTCGTGATTGAGGCATGAGAATACTATTGTAAACTAAGCAGGAATGCATAATTAATAACCAAAATAAAAGAATGAATCACATTAATCAGTAAAAGAAGATGCAATAAACTGTGACTAAACAAGGGAACAAATTAGCTCGTACAAGAGGATACACAATTGACTTCAAAAGGGATTGTACCAGAGTTTGCCCGGAAATTATGTTAGTTCACATCCATGGGAGCCACCGTTGGGTGTAGTTCAGTTCCAGCCATGTGGGGTTAGCCAAAGGCTCTGGCAGGTTCCTTCCAGGCAGCTCTGGCAGTTCACTGTGTATCCCACCTCCTGGCATAGTTCTCCAGAGAGCAAAATCATCACATAAACTGCACCCATTCCACATGACTTCATCCTGTCCCCGTTGTCCTCCTGAGGGACAAACAGCACATCAGGATGTGATATCCCATCACTACTCACCCACCTTCACTCCAGTGGAACCACTGACACGCCCGGGGCCGGGTGTGTATTTAGGTGTTCCACTTTATGGCTCTTACAGGGATATACTGTCTCCTTCCATGATTCATCCATCCTTTCTCCGCACTGCCCCTTCAGGATGGAAATCTTTTCATCCATTAACTACTACAAGGTTGGCCAGTTCCAGGTGCCTCGGGGTGCTGGAAAGTTTACAGGTCCCTGCCCAAGGAAAGCAGAAAGTCTTTGCAAGCCTGTGTCCGCCTTACTGTCACTTGTGACAGGAAACTTACCCGACGCCGGGAACTAAAATAAGCTTTTGGCGCGAGATTTTCTGTTTCAGTGAGGGACAGTGAGACGCTTCGCACCGAGTGCGGCCGAGCCGAGGCCCGCACTGTGCGGGGGGTGACCCTCGCCCGCTGTCCTGCGCCCGTCGCAGCCCCCGGGGCCCCTCGCCGGCCCCGGTGCGGTCCCGCCGCCGCCCCGATCCCCGACGGCCGGAGCGCGGGCACCCACTCGTGATCCGTGTCCGTGTCCCGAACGCGGCCGAGAGGGAACCCCCCGAGGAGAGGATCCCGGGCCGGGCCGGGCTCGCTCCCCCCGCGGGAGCGGCCGGGGCGGGGAGCGGGCGGGGGCCGGGAGCGGGCGGGGGCCGGGGCTGCCGCGGCCCCGTGAGGAGGCGTCAGGCGCGGGAGCTCCGCTCGCGCCCGTCCGGGCTCCGTATAAATGGGCGGCGGCGGCGGCGGCGGCGGCAGCGCCTCGCCCGGACGGAGCCGCGGCCGGGCGGCACCGGCGGCACCACCGGCAGCATCCCCGGCGGCAGCACCGATAGCATCCCCGGCAGCATCCCCGGCAGCATCCCCGGCGGCGGCAGGGCAGGATGGGGGGCGGCCCGCGGCGGCCCGGGGCGCTCCCGCTGCTGGCGCTGGCGCTGCTGGCGGCGCAGGGCGGAGCGGCGCCCCTGCAGCCCGGCGGGACCCCCGCGCTCACCAAGATCTACCCCCGCGGCAGCCACTGGGCTGTGGGTAAGTCCGGTTCAACTCCTAGCAAGGCGCTGGAGCGCGGAGTTCCCGCGCCCGGTGTCAAGGTGGGGTAAGTGTAAAACCTACGGCTTCTCAGTCCGCTTCTTATTCCAGCAAATGTTCCCAAGTGCTTCTCCGTAGCTCCGAGCAAGGTGCTTGAGTATCGCTGCCCCGTGCTCAGCGACGTTTTCTCTGACGAGGCAGCACAAGAGACAGAAGAAATTAATTGTGTGCGACAGTGTGATAAAATCTGCAGTCCCAGTAGTGCTTCAATTTTGACATCTTCTAGCTCCTGCCCTTCCCTTCCATCAATCAGTAGCAGAGTCCAGCCGATATTTGAACAATCAAATCTTTACCCGTTTTGGTTAATTTTGTGCTGCTGTCATTGTTGTTACAGGACATTTAATGGGGAAAAAGAGCACTGGAGATTTTCCTTATGGTTTTGAAGAAGAAAACAAAACACCATTTTCAGCATTACCTGACAACGTCAAGCAGCTGGAAGACTATCTGCAGTGGGAAGAAATCTCAAAATATTTGCTACGGCTGCTGGAAAGGAACGAAAATAAAAGCGCTCACTTTTTAAAAGGAGGGCTTCCCTGGTATACCAGGAACTCCTGGGAGACAGATGACAATAGCAGCTGGAAAGATGTAAGTAAGACAACACCTGCAAAGACACTCCCTGTGTTCAATTTTTGTTTTACAGTAACATATCAGCATCCTCTAATTTGAGGATTGTCCAGAAAAGCAGCAGAAATGCATTTCATGCACTAGACATTCAGTACAGTAAGACTTTGCTCTTGATTACAGATTGCCACTCACAGATTTTATTTTGAATGAATTAATTTGTTATTGGGCATGAAATCAGCAACCAGATTTTAGTGTCTGGGTTCCCTTCAAACTGCTTGGTTGAACCATTCTTTTCTTCCTGCTGAGGTGACCACATCAGCACCATCCTGTGTTACCCAGCAAAGCCAAGCTGGTGTGACAGACAGCTGCGAGGGCAGGAGGAAGGCAGAGGTGCTGCCATCCCGCTGACTGTCTCTGTCACTGTTTGGGATGTTGGCTTGGGGGGGAACGGCCAGTCCGTGGGTAAAGCCACCGGGCTGCAGAGTTCCCTCCGTTCCCACCTCTGTCCTTGTCTTATTTGCCTTTCCCCGGCTGACGGTGCTGGCTACTACTGCGGTTATTTGTGGTCTGGCTAAATCAGTCTGTGGCTCCGGGTAAGCTGTAATATGTGCCTGGGACCCGCCTCCTCATCCCTCAAGTTAATGTTCTTATTAGCACTATTTTACGAGACAACAAGGCAGTGGAACAGATTTACCCCTATTCTGCTGGAAAATCCTATAAAACACATTGTGAAGGATAACAGTGAAGTTTCACAGAAAGCAATTGGGGTCTAATGTAAATCACAGAATTTACGAGAAGACTCCTTTCTCTATAATGCCTCAGGCACAGACATAGTGATAAAGCTGCAGAATTCTTTCGGGTGACATTGAAATACAATAAAAAGATTAAGACACCCTCTTGAAGATATTAATGTGAAGATTCTTTCCTTCCCATATTCTACTGCAATATGATGTAATTAATATTCCTGGGTTAACTTTGGCCCAGTCTCTCTCCTGAAATCCTGGTACAGTGAAATCCATGAATACTTAGGCTTTTATTTGAATGCAGGTAAAAATTTAGCCATTAAATTAAGCCATGATTTAGGTCTCTGAGCACTGATTTGGACATTGTGCATAGGTTTCTTTCTGGCTATGGCTTTATGACAACAATGCTTATAGTAACTGTGATTAATACTGTCTAAAAAGGAAATAATTCAATCTTCAGCTCCTCAGTGTGCAGCTTTGTAATCAAATTAGATTAACAAATTCCATTATTCTATGTAAAGAGGGAAATATTTTGGCTTCTAAAAGTATCTGGCAATAAATCATACTTATGAAGGCTGGAAGTTGCCTCCAGTAAGTTGAATCATATCCATATGTGTGTGCTATGACCCTAAATTAATATCAACATTTTTGTGGTCAGGCATTGAACATGTATGTGGAATAATGAGATTATTGCCTTAAACATCCAGATCTCTGAAATGATTAGTAAAAAAGGTCATGTTTTTCCTATGACTAAGACATAGGACAACCCGCAGAACCTCATCTGGCCATAGAACCTTTAATTTCCATCATTCAACTGCTACTTTGTCTCCACCCTGAAGTGAAACATAATCCTGACAGTAGTAGTAGCTGAGCTTTCCTGCTGTTGGACACGAATACCTGATGATACACAGCCTAGACAGGATACAATGCACTGTTTTTCCTTCGGCTTCAGGAATTAAAAACCCAGCACCTGAAAGTTAAGGTGTTTCTGAAATTTTTCCAGATGAAAAGAACGTGAAGGTTGGAAGGAATGTGCTTTACTTTTTTGAGGGTTGTGATAGTTTCCTAAACATTTAAATAATAATTATTATTTTAAAAGTTATTTTTTATAAAGGAGGCCTTATCTATAAAGGTGGAATTCTGATATACATGTGAAATTCAGTCACACGTGAGCACAGCGATGCAAGAGCATAAGTGACCTCTGGGTTTTGATGCTGTAGATTTGTCTGGGTGTGAGGGGTTCCAGGTGTACAACCTTTGTCTGGCTGTGGTTGGACAGGTGCTGCTGTAGCACAGCTGACAAAGGTGTCCTGGCACAGAAGGGATGGGTGCATGGGGCTGCCCGCCTTGGAGGTGGATGACCATGGACAGCGAGCTGAGAACGAGGGCACAGTGCAGACAAAAAGCTTCTACTTGGCATTAAATACTTTTCCAGCCACATTGTGTGTGAGTTTGGAACAGAAACTAGATCTAGGAGGAACTAGGCACTGTATCTGCAGCAGGTTACTCTGCCCTGAAGTGCAGTGGCCCGTTGGACCGAGGTGTGGAAACGTGACCAACAGAAGGGAAATCGTGAACCCTGCTGCCAGCTGAGGGAATAGCTGGCCCGAGAGCACAGCTGAGGGAATAGCTGGCCCGAGAGCTGACGGCTGCATTTCCCACGGACTGAGCCTGCTCTCGCAGAGATGCCAGCCAGGAGTCGTCTGTCTGTGGGTGTGCAGCCCTGTGTTCCCACCTGCTGCACAGAGCAAAGACTGGGAGGAAATGTACCACGAGAACTTTGTTTCATGGACACTTTCGGATTTAGCTGATTTAATTTAAATTTCGAATTTTAAGTTTAAGATCAGGAATCTCCAGAGCTAAAGTTTGCAGAAGTAAATGCAGTAACTCAATTCAGGGCCTTGCTTAATAGCTCAGCATCATCCAGTGCATTAGTCACCACTGGTACTCACAGTGGGCTGTGCATTTCTTCAGAATAAAAAAGTTCTTACTAAAGGGCTCACCCAGAGTAGGGATAATGGCTGTGACACACAAATAGTCAAAAAAGTGGAAGAGATGGGCACAATAGTTCTGGGAGGTCGGCTTAGGATGGTGTACCTGCATTGTTTTCTTGTTTTCAGTTAATACCTTGCCTGCTCTTTATTCTGTGAATAAATTAAGTTAATGTAGTTACGGGTCAGAAGGGAAATCTCCAAGTTGGACTAACTCTAAAAGTAAGTTGGAAAATAAACTTTAAATTGTTTCTATGACTTGGCTTTTTAACACTGATGAGACAGTATATAAATGAGATGGCAGACAGAATTATTTGGGAGAATGACTTTCCTCGTACTTTGGCAGTCGGTTATTACACTAACCAAGACAAATGGGGTCTGTTTTGGAAAGATTATTAGGAATGTGCTTGTTATGTGAATACCCAGAGCAGTTATATATTAGGCTTATTAACTTATATTAGGTTTATTAACTTAGTGAATTACTCTTCTCAGGACTGGTCTATAAATAATATATCTCCTTTTTTTATTAGATGATGGACTATCTGCTTCAAGTTGTGAATATGAAAGAGAGCACTCCAAGCTGAAAGAAGGTCTCTAAATCACGAAGAAATTGAGTACTTGCTGTAAGAGACTATATTTCACAAGCACTTGATTGTATCAGATAATCAACAAGGTCTCTTTTCTGTACACAAGAATTCCTTTGTGTAAAATACCTAAATACACATATTCTTGTATGTTTCAGCAATGACTAAACTCTCTCTACTTCATTTTCAAGGTTGTATTTTCGCACTTGAATGGCTTTGATACATATATATATACACACACACATATGATTGTCACGGAAGGGTCTTCCAATTAACTACATGACTTACCTATCTAATCAGTTCATCTCTTAGTTCAAAATTACCTGCCATTTCAACATTCGCAATAAATAGTACTGATAGAAAGGCTGGGTTCAAGCTTCTATTTGAGTTAATCAATGGAAGGGGCAGTAACAAAGGCACAAGAGAATGATTCATTGTCCACCGAAGCTCTTCTCCTTCTTGAATTGCTCCCCGGTCTCGTTCCTTTTCAATAAAGGGACGCTGCCGCTGCCTTCCCGAAGATGGGCTTAGTAAGCCCAGCGTGCTGCGCTTGCCCCCGCAGGGAGCTCTGCCGGGAGCCCCTCTCTCCCGCGCCCTCCGCGCTCCCGCCGCGCTCCCGCCGCGCTCCCGCCGCGCTCCCGCCGC
>NW_020897848.1:0-45696 GCF_003984885.1 Neopelma chrysocephalum | reverse complement strand
CCCGGCCGTGAGGGGAGACCCGGCCGTGAGGGGAGTGTGGGGACGGGGGAGCCCCGGCCGTGAGGGGAGACCCGGCCGTGAGGGGAGTGTGGGGACGGGACAGGCCCGGCCGTGAGGGGAGTGTGGGGACAGGACAGCCCCGGCCGTGAGGGGAGTGCGGGGACATGGGGAGCCCCGGCCGTGCGGGGGAACCCAGTGAGCCCCGAGGAGCCTGGTCGTGCGGGGAGTTCCCGTGAACCCCGGAGATAGGTGAGTCCCGGTGAGCCCCGGGGGATCCCGGGGACAGAGAAGCCCCGGCCGTGAGGGGAGCCCCGGGACGAGGGAGAGCCGGCCGTGAGCCCCGGCCGTGAGGGGAGCCCCGGGCCAGGGGAGCCCCGGCCGTGAGGGGAGCCCCGGGACGAGGGAGCCCCGGCCGTGAGGGGAGCCCCGGGAGCGGGGGAGCCCCGGTGTGTTCGGGTGCCGGGTGAGCCCCGGGGCCGCGGCTCTTTGCCGTCCCTCAGCCGCTCCACTGAGCCCGGCTCTGCAATCCCAGTCTTAGTGGGGCAGAAATGTCATATGACAGAGGGATGACTGCCAAACGTCAGCCAGTTTTCACATCATGCCTTGGCAGAGCACAGAGATGCTGAGAGGAGACACAATATTGATTCTACCAGAGAAACTGGTAGTGTTGTCAGACTGACCAGCGTCCTGGTGTAACCAGCTTCTCGTTCTGCCCTCTTTTGATTGTTTTATTCCACTATTTTCTCCTATGATAACATTTCATAGGTGGGTACTCTGTGGCTGACAAACGACTGAAGGGAGTTGATAAAGTCCCAAGGTTTATAACACTGACACAGGAGGACGCTGATTGCGCAGAAGAGAGAACCTCACCCAAAAACACTGTAGCTGAAGGGAAACCCCTTGAATTAATGCCTGTTGGACTTCACAGTATGTCCCGGGAGGTGGAGGAAATATGTAGCCAGGAGCTTTGAATAGATACTTGAGATTTTTCAATAGTAAGAAACTAAATGTTCTTAGTTGAAATGGCTGTCAGATGTAGCCAGGGCAGATGGAAACACGGTCCTTCAACTCCCTGCATTGACATGTCCTCAGCAGAAGGGAACGGTATTGCCCTCAACTGCAGCGGTTGGTAACAGAAATCCAAACTGTGGCTGAGCTCTGTGTGTTTTCATCTCCCAGGGGCTGTGACCTGTCGTGGCAGTGGAGCACACACGACAGCCGGCCTGCTGCTCCAGAGGGGCTGACAGCTTCTGACCCATCCGGCAGCGACTGAGGGGCCATCCTGGACAGACAGCCAGTCCTGCTCCACTGGAAAACCACTGAGCCGAATCTCACGTCCAAACTCTCCTTGGCTTAAACAGGTCTGGTGTCTTTGCTACTTTTCTTGAATACTGACAGGATTTTCAACAGGGATGGGAAGGGAGATCAGAGTACACTTTCTGCTGAGAAATGGTGCTATTGAGACCAAGTTGCATTATGGTGTTTTCCTCATAATTATTCATTCACTGGCAGTCTTTTATCAATATTATTCTTTCTTAGAACATCAGATGTTGCAAATAAGTATAGACACTAAAAATACTATCTTGCTAATACAGTTTAAGCAAAAGAAGAAACAGACCACTCAGTAAAGGCCATGCTAATAGCCTTAGCAAAGTTAGAGTAAAGAAGTGGTTAAGGATCTAGATGATTTAATCCAGTTTTAAGAAAAGGTTTTACAGTGAGCAATTAGATGCTGTTTAAGGAATTAATCACTAATGGGTCATTAACTCTGACTGCTATTGTACAGTTAACAAGCCGAGGCAGGATTATTAGACTCAGCACCCAATTAAGAAGGAGAAGATATTTACAACAAAATGAACAAATGAGCTTTTAAAAAGGAAAGGGACAATTTAAAAGAAAGTATAGGAACATGGAAAACTAGATAGGGTAGAAGAAAGATGTGAGTTTGCCTATGCCCGTCCCTTTATTTGCCCACTTATGTTTAGCTGGTAAAATATTTATTTTTAGCAGTAAACTCACAGCTTTCCTTGAAGGACATGATGGCACACAGTCGATCTGTTACAGTGCTGACAGCTAATGAGGAAGTCAGGGGGGTCTTTGGAATGGCTTTACAGGATACAGGAGAACTGGAGGCAACAGAGAGGGAGGGAGGGCAGCAGTGTCAAAATGTGGAAAAGCACCACAGCAGTCTTGGGGAGTTGACTCATTCCCAAGTAATGACAAGTGGGATTGTTCCTCCCCCAAGGAGGCAGAGTGTGCAGAGCCTGTGCAGTCACTCCTTAGTGTGTATCTGGGGCTGACACAGCCCAGGCTGTGCGGGCACTTCTCAAGCACACCAAGAGAAATCCTTCCCTCGTAGCCACCAGAAGAGATGTACCTTCTTGCAACCCCAGCATCCCTGGTGGTGCAAGCAAGGCTCACCTGTGAAAGGACCACTGGAGTAAGACCTAAAAACTGAAGCAATAGGGGTTTTGTTCTCCTCTGCTCACCCCAGAAGTTCACTCAGGTCTCCTTACTAGAAGTTAGCAAAATACCTCCCCGGCCCCGATAGCGATGGCGCTTCTTTTCCTGACAGCACTTCCACCTCTTTGCCAAGGAAGCAAAGAGCTGAGTGCTGGGCAAGCTGGGCACCTCCACGGACACACACACAGTAGCACCGTCAAGTCCAGAGCCCAACAGGAGGGTCTGCCCCAGCAGGGCTTCATTCCCCCTGAATTCAGGGGGGACCATTCACGGGGCCTCCCTGCATGCTCTGAACCAGCATGGCTCAGGGATGGCAGGCCAGGGGGCCTGGGCACAGTGTGTGCTCTGGTCCAAAGAGGCAGGTTGGATCTGCAGGGAGGCTGGGGAGAGAGGAAAAGGCGTTTGGAAACAGAAGGATTCCTATTATTATCTTTAAAAGAAGCTCTCCAGACAATAGATGGGGGCTGCTGTGGAGAAGGCTGTGAAGGGATGTTTAGAAACTGCTGTCTAAGGTTAAAAAGCTCTCCGAAGTGAAGCTGAACAAAGTTGACATACTTGTTTCTGACAGGACTCTTAAAAGATACGCACAGATTGTGAAAATATAATTAGACGCCAGCCTTTGTCTGGCCACAACGAGTGGGAAATGGTGAAAGGAGAGGTCTCCCAAGTCTGCATTGAATCATCCCCAGCACACAATGAGGGCACTTGTGCATCTTTCTCTCTTCCCTAATGAGAAACGTTAATTGCCACAACCTCCCGAGTGTGTAGAGCACCCCATGCCCAGTGGAGGAGAAGGGGTGTTTCATTACAGCTTCTCAGCCCCATTACAGGCAGTAACGGAGATAATGAAAAATAAAGATGCCGCAGTTTTAGTTTCGGCAGGCGGGCCATGGGCACTGGGTGGGCAGGGGAGCAGGCACGGCCCAGCGCCGTGCCAGCCTCCGGGGGCTGTGCTGGGCAGCCAGACCAGGCAGAATGCACCCGCCAGGCCCCAGCCGGGTGTCCAGTGCCCAGGAAGTGACCGTCTGTCTCCCGCCGCAGCAGCTGGGCTGCAGGGAACCGGGACCCCTGCCATTGCCCTCCTCTGCAGAGGCAGCAAAGGCTGGGCACTGGCACTGACCCTGGCCTGCCTGGGCAGGAGGCAGGCAAAGCCCACCTGAGCCTAGGGCTGCCCTGCAAGAGCAGTTGTGGGAGTGCTGTGCCTGGCCCATGGACTGCCAGGGCCCCGGCGCCTCTGTGCCCAGGGGGGACCCTCATCTGGCCACGCTCCCTGTTGTGGGGCTGCAGACTCCAGGGCCACAGCCAGCTCCTGCTGCTGGAGGAGGAGGGAGAAGAGTCCACAGCCAGGCATCTCCCACCCCTCCACGCATCACAGGCAGCGGAGGGTCCAGCCCGAGCAGCCCATTTGAGTGCAGAAACACGATGCGCAGCCTCCGTGCAGATGTTGCCATTTAATGGTGCAAAAGCAGAACCCCCTCCCCAGGTACGGCAGGATACCTGGGCTCCCAGGCACCTTACACGGCTCTTTGCCCTACTGCAGCTTTTATTGTGACTAAAGGATCCAGCCAAGGAGACAGAACAAAAGAGATTGTTTTTCCTAAGCTATGATTAGGCCCTAAACTCTTCAGGGCATGTGGAAAAGGGAATTAAAGGGACCACAAAATACAAAGCAAGTCAAGGCGTGGGGGAAAGGCTGGTGCGAGGGACAGCCCTCCTGTGCCCAGCCATCCGGGGCAGCCGAGGCAGGGCAAGGGTGTCCCTCGATCATCCTGGGACGGGCCTTCCCCATGGGTTTCTCCCAGGTGCTGAGAGGGAGTTCAGATTGTCTGCCAGGGCTTGCCGATGGACTGGATGTGCTCCTTGGCCTTCAGCCGCAGGGCGGCAATGCTGGTATTGCGTGGGTCTGCCTCGTCCAAGGGGAACTTGTCCACAAAGGTGGCCCCACACTGGTAAGGCGGCGGCGGCCCCATGGCCCCCAGGGGCTGCAGCGCGTGGGTCACTGCTGGAGAGTTCAGGAAGGGCGGTGGTGTGTAGCTGCTGGGCAGGCTCTGCGGTGAGGCCACGAAGCCAGGCAGGGTCTGCAGGGCCGTGCTGCTGGGCACTGGCGGGCTGAGCCACGTCTCCAGGGGGAGGTTGCTGCTGAGAGGACCCATGGGTGTTGCCTGCGGCGAGCGGTTGAAGGAGAGGATGGGCGAGTCCTGCAGCTTCATGGAGGTCACCTCCAGCTTCTCCTGCCGCCTCCACTTGGCCCGTCTATTCTGAAACCACACCTGCAAGCACAGCCGTATTAGTCGGGCCCCGGGCAGAGGCTTGCCCCTGGGTGCAGCGATGCACTTGAAACAGAGCGAGGGAAGCACGCAGCAGGCGATGTGCTGCGCCGTGCCGAGCCAGGGCAGAAAGGGGTTTGGGGGGTTCGGGCGTTTCCCCGTGCCTCGCACTCGGTGGAAAACAGCCCCGCGGCAGAGCCGGCCCGCCTGTCCACCCGCCGCCACCCCGTAGCATAGGGGCTTCGGCGGCCCCGGGCTGGGACACGCCACTCAAAGGGCAGCGGCACTGACGCCGCAGCTGGGGACGCAAAGCGGCCCCGAGACCCGCGCTGTCCCGCCGGCCGGGCCAGACCGGGGCCGTGCGGCTGCCGTGCCCGGCGCTCCGGCGGGGCCCCGCGGGGCCGCTCAGCCGCGCATCGGCCGGGGCGAGGGGGACAGGGGCCGGGGTCGTGCTGGGCTCACGGGCCCGAGCGCCGGATCGGTGCTGCTCCGGCCGCCGAGAACGCGTCGAACCGCGCCGGGCCGTGCCGCGTGTGGCTTCCCGATGCCGCCGGCCGGCAGGGCCGGGCCGTCGCGAGGGGCCGGGCCGGGCGTTACCTGGACGCGGACCTCGGGTAGGTTGACCTTCATGGCCAGCTCCTCTCGGCTATACACGTCGGGGTAGTGGGACTTCTCGAAGGCGCGCTCCAACTCGTGGAGCTGGTACGTGGTGAAGGTGGTGCGGTTCCGCCGGTGTTTTTTCTTGGGCTGCTCCTCGTCCGACGGCTTCCCCTCGCCGCTGCTGCCGGCGGGCAGCTCGGGGCTGGCGCTGCCGGGGCAGTACGGCTCTAGGAGGGGGAGACAGGCGGGTCACCGGCGGGATGCGGCCGCGGGGCCCGCCCGAGGGCGCGGAGGAGCGGCGCTCGCCCGCCCGCCCGCCCCCAGCCTTGCCCACCGCGCTCACCTTGGAAGCGCTCGGCGCGGCCCTGGGGCTCGGCCGGCGGCGGCTCTCCGGGCATCTTGGGAAGGCAGTGCCGGGCCCCCCGCCGGTCCGCCTCCTTGGCGGTGCCGTCGGGCGGGAAGGCGCCCAGCAGCCCGTCCTCCTTGGTGAACCCCAGGATGGCCTCGATGCTGTGCAGCCTCGACGGGTTCCCCCCGGGGCTCCGCGCCGCCGGGGCGGACAGCGAGAAGGCGCCCTCGGCCATGGCGAGCGGGGCGCCGGGCGGGTGCATGAGGCGGCCGGCCCGGGGCCCCGGCGCGGCGCTGCGGTCCCGCCCGGCCCCGGGGCGGCGCGGGCAGCTCTGGCACGGCGCCGCCGGGCGGGCTGGCCTCCTTGGGGCGGGGGAGGAGTGCCGGGGGGCGGTGGGAGAGAAGGAAGGCGAGGCCCCCGCGCCCCTCCGGCGTGGAGGGGGAGGCAGGGCATCCCCCGGCCCCCGCCGGCCGCCCCGCCCCGCCCCGCCGGCCCCGGACGGCGCCGGGCGATGCCATCCGGGGCCCTCGAGGAGGGGCGGGCCGGCCCCCGCTGCAGCCGGTGGCTGGCCCGGGCAGGGCTCCCCGCCGAGCCCTGCGGTCGGAGCCGCGGGACAGGGGCAGCGCTCTCGGAAACCGCGGTGGGACGGGCGACGAGCGGCGCGCCGGGCGCGCCGGGACCGACCCGGGACGGCGGGAGTCGCGGGAGCCGCTGCCGGGGGCGCGGCGGCCGGGCCCGGTAAAAGGGGCTCAGCGGAGTGGCCGGGGAAGGGCGGGAGCCCGGGGCTCCCGGGCCGGGGGGCAGCCGGTACCCGGCGCGGCTCCGCGTTGTGCGGCGGCTCTCGGAGCGTTTCTCTTGCCCGACGGCTCCAGCGCACATCCCTCCCGGACGGATTTTACGTGCATCGGTTTCGGCCCGAAAGCTGCCCCGCGAGAGGATCCGCTGCACCGGGCTGGGTCAGGGGCACTGGGGTAAACGCCGCTGCGCTGGTGCCCTGCGGGACGCTCGCCCTGCGCCCGGCCGCCTCCAAAGGCGCTTTACAGACCGGGTGCTTGTGGGCAAGAGGGACGCAGGAGACACCTGAAGGAGGTGGACTCGGCCTTTAAGACTTCACAAGCCCGGGGCGTGTGCTAGGCGATATTTGTGAGGAAATTTTCCGAGATGCTGGTATAGAACAGAGCCTGTGAGAAGAACCGATTCTGTGACCCTGTCCTCCACGGCGCGAGGGAGGCTGGGGGGGAGCGGCCAGGGCACGGTTTCGTGGGGGACGTACAAAATGTTTGTGGAGGTGAGGCAGAGAGCCAGATCCCACACATCACTAGGTACTTGGCTTGGTGGAAGACGTGGACGCAGCACTAACTGGGCAACGGCATCACGTCTCCTGCATTAATGTTTTTGCTGCTTTTCTCTTTCCGTCACTTTATCGCTTTTTACGCTAGCACTTCCCAGTTCCTCTGAGGCACCAAATGTCTTTTGTCCCGGGTGGTTTAAGTGACAAACACAGTCACATCCAGAGTGATTTTCAGCCTCCACTTAGCTTTGAAGATGCTTCCATTTGAAGCCTGAGGAGAATGTGTGTGAATGAAAAACACCATTGTTGGTGCTTCTTTCTCCAGATATATTTGCTAGTCTAATAAAAGGTATGACCTCACTCAATAAATCCTCATTTTTGCTTCCTCTCCTACCAAAACAGGCTGCATTTTGTGTAGATTTTTCCAGAGGAATCACTTCAAAGATTGGCAGTGGTTGCTTCTGCCAGCGCCGACACGTTTTGCAGGTTTATGGTCTTATGTCCCAAAGTTAATTACTTTTAGAAGGGCATGGCTTTCTCTAGCTCCAGGTGAGGTTTGCCTTCACTGACTGCTTGGGAGTGGGGGAGTGGTTTGGGGCCGAAAGAACTCAGCCATCCGTTTTCAAAGAGGGAAGAGGCCAACAGAAGAGACAAGAAAAGGTTAGTGTGGCTTTTGTGCACAATATAAAAAGCAAGTCAATACCATTGTAGGGGCATTGGAGGGTACTCAAAGCAATCAGTCAGGGGCCATTGTGTTCCCGTAATCTACATGTGTATTTCCCAAGAACTCTATTAGTGAAGATGAATGAACTGTGCAATGTCCCTAATTTCTTCTAATTTGGAGCTGGGGTTTTACAGCAGTCACAACCAGCACAAAACATGCCCGTCCTTCCAGAAGCCCTGGGCAAATTTGGGAATAATTTTTGCTTGTAGAAGAAGGATAGCAAGGTGAGACGAAGGTGCAAACCCCTTTAGTCAGTGCCATGAAGGGCACTGGATTCTGGCACAGATGCTGCTGTTAGGGTGTCTGGCAAAATTGGCAGTTACAGGGGCAAGGCTCAATTTTTTTGCTGTTAATCACAGTGTGAACGTTCAGCAAAAGAACCTTCCACCCTTGAAGCAGGGTGCATGAGTCCCACACAGGACACAAGAGACCTTCCTCCCTAACAGAGAAGGATCCTCTTTCCTCAGCAGTAGACTACTACAGCTGTATTTTCCATATGAAGCTACGTTTGTCACGGGAGCATCCTTCTTGCAGGGGAGTGGAGCTGCTGAAAGAGGAAGCAACTCCCTTGGTCCCAATTCGAAAAAAAGGCCTGAAAAAACCCCATAACCCTGTAGCAGAGCAGAGAGAGCTCTGACTCTTCCAGCTCCAAATCTGTCTTTTCTCTCTTGCCACACTTGAGGCGCAGGCAGGCATGTGAGGCATCACGGTGCTGCGGGGAGGGAGGAAGTCTAATGGTTCTCTGATAACAGAATTTAGAATGATGAAGAAAGGTAACTGGACATTTCCCTTTGGGTTTAACGTGCTGGCTGTCAGTTGAATCCCTTACTGCCACAGAGTCCCCTGGGACCTGTGTCATGTTAGTGTGAACCCTCAGAAACTTATCTATGGTACCTCACAGCTTCACAAAAACGGTTTACTTTTGGAAGGAAGGGGCAATCAGAATCAAATTTGAGTGTTAGAGGCTGAAAGGGACAGGATTTATTACTTGCCTTTCCAAGAGATACTCTCCATTCCATCAGCTTTTTTTATTTTTTGGCAATATATTATTACAATTACTGCTGCAATTATGCTTGGAAACTAGCAAAAGTTCTCGAGATGGACAGTCTCTAAAGTGCAGCTGTCTGCTCTACCTCCTTCCTGCACATGCATATAAAGACTAAATGGGAACAGTTTTCATCCTGTTGGTGCCGTTGAGACATATGTGTGGGACGTGGCTTCACACAATGAAATCAGCACCATAACATGCCACAGATTCTTCCTTTGCTCCTGCCTTTTCCTTATATCAAGCTGAAATATTTACTGCCTTGACAGGGCAGACATTTGAAGCTGAAGTCACACTGCAGGTGGGACATCACTCTCTAGGCCAGAGATGTGCAGCAGAGAGCACCTCTCTGAAAGATAAATGGGGCTTCCAGGGTCAGACAGCAAATCAACAGGGGGGAAGCAAGGTAAAGGGAGAAATATTCATCCAGAAGTCCTCTTGCAGTTTGCATGCTCTGTGTAATCCAACAGATTGTTCAAAACAGGAAAAAAAGGCTTTGCTTTTTTCCTCCCCAGAAATTCCTAGGTGTGCAGTTTAAGAACCTTCTTGAAAGCATAGTGCCCAAGGAAGCTGCTGTCGCTGCATTGCTTGTGCCTTGCTTTTTTTTTTCTGGGCAGATTTTTCTTTATCTGCCCCAGTTGTGTTTTCTCCATGGCCAAAGTGCTCTTTGGCATGCAGGAATCACACAGAGAGAGCCTGCTGCTCCGGTGTCTGTCTGGGCTGTGGGTATGGAACAGGCTGTAGCTGCTCTGGGAGCTGGGCAGCCTTTTCTGGTGGGAGCACCGTGGGCTGGGTGTGAGGGCTCCCACATTCAGGCTCGCCGTGCTCAGCCATCCCTCCAGAGGGAGGGAGTGCAGGTTCATGCTATAAGGCTATATTAATGCAATCCTTCTTTACTTGTTTTCCAATTAGCCTAATTGAATTCAGATTGCTTAAAAGTGGGCACTAGAGACATTTATCTTGATGGGATGACGGCCTTGAGCTCCAGCGATCCTATTAACTGTAAGAACCCAAATCCCAGGTAGGGTCCATCCAGCAGTAGCTCCCATGTGACCTAACAATTTAATCTGCTCCTGTTCTGTCCAGCGCACACACAGACACACAGACATGTCCGTGTCCATGCTCACACGTGCATAGGTGCGTGCACACATGTACACGTGCAGTGGCTGTGCCTTAAGGCCCCACTGTGCCCCACTGTACCCCACTGCTCCAGTGCCCAGCCCGATGCCCCCCCAGGCCAGGTGCAAGCCCTGGCCCCAGCACCCCAAGGAAGTGCTGTCTGAGTGTGGGATCAGGGCAGAAAGCGATACCTGCTGCGGAATAGCCCCGCTCTGCCACTGCACACTGAGGGGGTGTGAGTCTGTGGTCTATCAGTGGTGCCTAGGGCAGCCCTCTCCCCTGACAGCAGCACTTCACAGGGCTCCCATCCCACACAGCCCCCAGCCACCTCTCAGACCTGCTTGCCTCTGCCAGCCCTGACATTTTTTTGGAATCCCATTAATCGCTTGTTTGGTGATTCTGACTGTACTTTCTTCTCTGACCCTTTAAACCATGAAAATGCTGATCCTATATCTGCTGACGAATTTAATTAGATCCTTTAAACCACCAGATGCTTTCAGTAAAATTTTCAGGATGTCCCAAGAACATTTTAATTCAAAAGTTGAAAGCCTTAGGCTTGTTTACTTTGGTGTCTTATAGATAAGACAATTCAGTCTGTAAAGCAGCAGAACTGTGCAGACACAGCAGCCAGATTTATACCAATGCTGAGGGAACACCTGCCACCTGTCCCTTTCCCTCAGCTGGCAGCCCCAGCGTCGCTGATGATCAGCTTGAAATACTAGAAAGGATTCCAGTAGCAAATAGGTACAAGACATACAAAGAAATATATTTGCCTAGATTAATAAAACACAGTCTGTATATGATGAACACATAAAGCTGCACAGTGCCCTCTCTGTCCTTTTGCAGACATGGAGGTGGATGCCATTGTAACCATCGATGATAATGAGCTTTTTAAAAGTAGCTGATTTTCTCTGGCCTTTTCCCATGTCATACTGTCTGTGCCAGTGCTGCAGCAGAAGGTGGTGGAGTGGCCCTCCCTGGCCATCTTGGCACCAGCACCTGCTGGAGCAGGAGGGGAACCTCTCTCCCTTGCCCTCCTCTCTGCCTCACTACAGAGGTGACTTGGCCAAAAGGGAGAATTTTTCCTCCTGTCCCAGTGTGGACAAAGGGGTAAAAAGAGAGAGAGAAAAGACAAAGAGAAAAGGGAGGGAAGGAAGGAAGCAAGCAAGCAAACAAGCAAGGAAGCAAGGAAGGAAGGGAAAGAGAAAGGAAGGACACAAACCATACTTACTGCATTTGTTAATTTAAAATTAATATTTTTACTTGGTTAGGTGGAGACAGAGAGAGACAGAAAGAGACTTATAAACCTGTAGGAAGGTGCTACATGTATTCATTTCCAAATTTATTTCACAGGCTAGCTCTTGGAGAGGTTACAAAGTCCTTCCTTTTATAAATACCTGAGCCCCTCAGGAGCAGCATCCTGCCTGTCCAACAGCCTCAGTCACATTTAGCACAAGTGAAAGCCATGCTTTTCCTCAGGGTTTAGGTGCCCTACCGTGGCAGAACCTTCCAGCTGGGCCAGATTTATGTTCAGATTTATGTTTGATGGAGGTGACTCCCAGAATCAAGGTGGTGAGCTCGTTCTAACCTGTCCAAGTTTGGTGCTGGTACCTCAGGCCCAGAATTTGGCACACAGAGCAGCCAGGCAGAGTCACTGCTGTCCCTCGACGTTTGAACTGCCTTGCAAGACTGAGAGACTGGGAAATGAAAGCAGGCTGGAGAAACCTGCACTGCTGCAGAGCAGGGCTCACTGACAGCTCCCAAGCCTTGCTTTCCTACAGGTCCCCACTCAGGGTTACATGTGACAACACTTTTGTCCCAAGCCCTTGAGTTACACGCTTCGCTTTTTGCATTTTGCTACATTTAGTGCAGAGATGGTAAAAAAAAAAATCTTTCAAGTTTTTGCAGCAAATGTCAGCATTTGAATACTGTGTTTGTTTCAAAATGTTTGAAACAGACGTGTTTTTGTAAGAAATATATGCATTTATTTCTGAAAGCACTATTAAATGAGTGATTACCTATATGTGATGTATCAGAATTACAATTTTGACAAAAAATACACATTTAATAGCATGGAAAAAGGCACATTTTTTCCCCAATATTAAGTTCTTTTGAGCCATTTTTTCCATGGGGAAAAATGTTATGTTAAAAATGGGGATCACTTCTAACTTTATCCTAGGCAGTCACAACACGTAAATGTTCCCCCTCCCCTCAGGGTTTTAAGTCTCTCTCTGGTCTCTTTTCTATGTTTATGTTGAGTGCTCTAGAGCTAAGTGCATCCCTCTGCCTGCCCTCACTCTGCAGTCCTGGCCAGACCAGACTGAAGTCACAGCCCTTGGGTGGTGGTGGCTCTCCTACATGACAGCACATTTCTGCTCGGCCGCCTGCTTCATTTCAGTGAAGGTGGCTTGTGCCTTTTCTTTGATCTGATCCATGTCCATATTCTGGATGTTCTGCAGCTGTCCCAGGATGGAGTCCTTGTCCTCTTCCTCCTCCTGATCTTGTGCCACCATCTTCTGCAGGTCTTCTGGCAAACCCACGTCGTCTCCAGCCATCTGTATTTGATTCTCATCCAATTCACTCTGATACAAAAAGCAGAAAATAAGAACAGCACATGGGGATTTTTAGGTATCAGTACTAAACTGAAGCCTTCTGGAGGAAAGATGCATGAAATTTAGGAAAGAATTGCTGGTAGTTAAAGGTAAAAGGGTCCTCATCTCCCTGAACCATGTCTAAACTCTGTCTAGGTCTTTGGTTGGCCTCTCTGAGTTGTGATGAAGGGCAGGGGCTGCCTGGCACATAATCAAAGCAGCGTTGGAGTGCTGGTTAGTGGGGTAATAGGAGGACTTGGACAACAAAAGAGAGGATGGAGGTTGGGTGTGAGTCTGAGAAAGCAAAAGGAGACAGGAGAAGGAACTGGTTAAGCAATTAAAAGGGCTGAGATGCAGTAAGCACTACACACACTTGCTTCCTGCCTGCCCCCTGAAACGCTCCATCAGTGGGGCTGTGGCAATTTTTCAAACAATGGTGATTTTGTTCACGTTTTATGGTGGATTCTGATGGATCCAGTGCTCAGAAGAACAGGATATTTTGACACAGTTCACACATCAAAGATAAGCATTAATGCCTCATTACATCTCCAAAATGAAGCATGACAGCAGCAAAGGCCTGATACGAATAAGCAGCAATGCTATCAGCAGGAGGTGTTGTTGAGAGTGAGGGGTCTGGGGTTTGCATGAATGAGTGCAAGAATGAATGGAAGGATGTACATGAGCAATGTGTCGGTTCAGGCCTCAGCCAGGACAAGCAGACGGGGGTGATCAACTGCATAGACACTATTTGCTGTGATGTATTTGTCCAGCCTTATGTTTGCAATAACTGTACTTCCTTTAACCTGATTTCTCCCCATATCTCCTATGAAATTATGGAGAGCTCTATCAGGATTGTTACTCCTATGTGGCTAAAATGGGTGAGGCCATCTCTTCATCCCTTTGGATAAGGGTTGCTGCTGTCAGATCTGTGGGAGCAAGAAGCAATATCCCAGTCAGCAGAGTTTTCCTTTATTGATTGTGTAGCAGGAAAAAATGTGTTAAGCTTTTAATCAGCAAGTGCTGGCTATGAGAAGAGTTGGCCCTTTGGAAATCCTCCCAAGTAGCAGTAGAGGATGATAAAAAAAGATACAGTTCTAATTACTGAGAAGTGCCCCTAAGCAGACAATCACACGTGTTCTTTTCTTTAGAACTATTTATAATTTAAGACATCCTCACTGCACATACCGTAGTGATTTCACATCTTTGGCAATGTGAACAATTGTCTGGCATGTTTTTGCACCAAAGCCCACTGTCCTACTTAAGTCTGGGATGTGATGCACAGCAGCTTGAAGGTTCCAAGTGTTCCCTGACCAGAGAAGAACATATTCAGATATGGTCTAAAGCAGTACAATTCTGCCCCAGTCACCTGCCTCTACCCACTTGGCACTGAGCTTGTCCTTGAGCAGTCCTAGAATGAGCTTCAGCAGAGTGAGGTTACTCAACAAGAAGCAAAGAAGCACGTAGTACGTGTATGGCCTTTCTTCTAAAATTTGACAGATTTGATTATTGTTTCCTTTCATTTGAAACGGACATGTAGGATTAAGTTTCTGATTTTATCTTTGGGGGGGTTTCAAGTCTTATGAAAAAAAGTTAAAGCTTGCTTTTTCCTAAGGAGAGATTTTCCCAAGGGCAGACCTGGCTCTGACAGTGACAGAGACACTGCCCTGCATCAGAATACACACAGAGCACCCAAAACAGGGAGAGCTCCTGGCCAGAGAGAGCCCACACAGACAAGCCCTGGGGGCCCTGGCAAACTGCACTGGACTGGAGGGTGTCTCTCCTGATGCCTTCAATCTTCACAGGCTGCAGGTCTCTGCAGATGTTCAGCCACCCTTAGAGGATCTTTGAGAACAGAGATGCAATATCTGTTCTAGGAAATGAAATGTGCCTGGCACTGGTGTCCTGCCCCAAGGCCAGCTGGACTGGAAACCCCCCTGAGATGCCATTGAACTCTCTCGCCCTCCCAAACAGGGTGGTCCCATCTAACTGCCCATTGGGAATGCCTGTCCTAACTCCCAAACTGGCCCTGGGAACTGCTTGGGAGAGTGCCCAGGCCAAAACTGGGTCAGACATTATTCTGACAATTCAACAGCATAGGCCATAGAGTCCTGGTGCGTGGTAATATTTTTTGACCCTGATTATGCATCTGATGGAGTCAGTCTCAGATCTGTTTTGTTATAGATGCAATATAATACAGAGTTCTTCACATATACATGATACACAGGTAGGTGTGAGGGGAAAACAGTCTAAATAGCTGCTTTATTACAATTTGATTTTCAAGTCCTCTGTCCAAATTAGGTGCAGATGAGACCAAATGCCAGTTCAACAATACCGACTTTATTTTGTAAAATTGCATGTGTAGGAAAATGAGACAAATAGGTACAGGAAGCCACAGGTGGAACCAGCAGCCTTATCCCTCACAAACACTCTGTTGTGCCACCCCCACACAGGGACAGTCTGGAGCAGAGATGGTGTGAGGGGACTGCTGCCTCCTGCCAGCGGCGTTGGGACTGCGTTCATCCACAGCTCACCACCAGCTCATGGCTCTGGGTCAATCCCAGTGCAGGAAAAAGGCAGTAAGTGCATAAGAGAGTTTGGTGGGTTGGTTTGTTTGTTTGCTTGCTTGGGTTTTAAATAAAAATATTAATTTATGTACTTATATAATTTTTTTTAAAAATGTGGTTTGTTATGAATGTCATGCGTTGAATACTCCAAAGATGAAAAAGTTGCCCACAGATCAAATGTCTCATGGCTAAAAACATCTTTCTGATGACAAATCTAAGTTGACAACTCTGTTAATAGGATTAGGTTCATTAAGGGTCTACTTTCTCTTATAAATCTGGCCCAGATAGCATGGAGCTTTAGATTTTACACTGCAAAGGGGGCCCTGCTTAGTTCTGAATTTCATGCATTCATTTCCAAAGTGTGCTAATGATCAATACTGGTAATATTCAGAGTTTCTAGCCCATACTAGGCTATCTGAAATGACTTTCAGTTTTCAAAATAACTAATGCATTATCATAAGTCTGAGAGCATTTTGCTGCCAGAGTGTTGTATCACAGAGTTGGTTTTTTTTCCAGGGGCATTTGGCGTCCATGTAATAATTTCATTTTCTTCCTGATATAATGTACGTTTTCATAAGGGCTGATAAAAACCAAGAAATGCTATATGGGAAGAAACAAATGCAGAAAAAAGCACATCCTGCAATATTATTTGCTGGCTTAGAGCTACTCTTCTACCTTGGAGGCAAGTCTTCTAGTGTTATTGCTGGAATTTGTCCCCAAAGAGCACTCAGTTCATGGCAAAGCCAAGGTCCTGCTGGAGATGGGGCAGATCACCGCTGTGTGCTCGTGGGGGGTCTGTGGGCACCTCAACACCATCTCAGCTGAAGAAAAGCACCACAGGTAGGTGGGAGACTTTCAGAATCACAGACACCCAGCTCTGCTGATGTTCAGTTGAGAGCTGAGCACTTCAGGATCCCAAAGCTTTCCAAACAGGCCCCTCTGGGATTTGAAAGCTGTGGCGAGGTGACAGGTAAGTGCTGTCCAATAGCCATCCCAGCATATGCCTCCAAAAGGACAACAAAGCCTAATGATATTTTACTGCTCAGCTGCTAATTAAAATGCTGGTGTTTAGAGATTTAGGCCTACAATCCAATCAACCACTTAAAATCTTGTACTTAATTTTTTTGCATAATTAATCTTTCTGTAATTAAACTCACCCTCAGGATGTTTTCCATCTCCAGCATTGGAAGAAATGGGCTCTTAAGGGTGGAATACATTTTACCTGACTTCAGCTGTCACCTGGCCTCCCTCTGCAAGAGGGACCCAACTCCACCTGAAATGCTTATTTGAAAGTTGGGATAGATGAGGCTGGGAGTGCTGATCTCTTTCTGTTGATGGCAGAGTCCCTAAATGACTTGCTTGGGTTAAGCACCCAATTTTTTAGCAGTTAAACTTACATGAGATGGATTCTTTAGTAGAGAGTGATCCTTGTTTGTATCCAAGTGTTTTATGTCAGGAAAAAGCTGGCAATCTAAATGCTGTCTGTGGCTCCCGTCATGATCCAGAAGCTATTGCAGCTGCTGCCTGCTTCTAACAAACCTCCAGAGTTCTCTGGTGCTTTCTATATTTTGCATTTCCTGGGAATACTTGACAAACAGAATCAGGAGCACCAAAGAAAAAGGAATGGGCAGTTTGCTTTTGTGCTTCTTGGGAGAAAGTACAAATGAGCCTTCAGAAGGTTAGCAGAACTCAAATGTAGACCTTGTACAGGAGTTTTCAGGGACTTTGCTTATGTGCTTCTAGGGTTTTTTTCAGCTCTTGAATGCTGCCAAGTTAAGAGTGTATGCTAATGGTGAGGAGAGGTCAGAGCAGATCCTCCCCTTGCCTAGTCACCTGTTTCAGATCTGAAAGGATAGAGAGGGATTACAAGAACCTTTCTATTAGATTCATCTGATAGCAAAAAGGTCTAAACGAAGCGCTCCCTAGGGAAATCCCTGGCTCTGGCCTTCTCCATTTGTGCACTGGGCTGCAGTGGGGATCCCAGGAATGCAGGCAGTTTGGGCATTTTCAGGACAATGCATTGGCAGTGAGCTGGTTTCAGATTGGCCACTGAGGGAGCTGAGCTCACCAGCTCCAGGCTTACCTTGGGGAGTCTGTACTTTTCTCTCAGGTGAACCCTCAGACAGGCTCGCTCTGCTTTTTTCTGTGCAAATGCTGCATCTCTTTCCATCCTGGAAAGCAGAAAAAATGTTCCTTCAAGATGCTAATAAAATACAGTCTTTTACACTGAACAAGGTGCTTGGGTGCAAAAAGCTGCACACAGGAGTTATTCCCCAAAGTCATGTAACTTGTCTAAAGGCACAAGAGGAGCAATACCAGTGAAGTGATGCACTTGCAGTGCTCCAAGCTTGTCCTCAGAACAGTTCCCTTGAGTCCTGTGAATAAGGAAGGGTAAGCTAATACACTTTGTCTGGAGTTTGCACCTGTACTGCCTGTTATTGTTGACTGTAAGAACGAACAATTCCAACGAGCAGAACACAAAAATTGCCCTTATTCCTTGGTAATTCCACTGGGGCACTCAGAGCCGTGGCTGCCTGCCAGTGCTCATGCTCTACAAACATGACACTCTCTTAGTGTGACACCACACAAAAGGGCAGGGGAGTCTTTCTGGGTCAGAACATGAGTTTAGCCATCCTGGAGTCCCTTCTCCAACAGGAAACAGGAGTGGACATGTAGAGAAAAGATTTAGGAGGAGTGTAAGCATCCTGTATCAAAACTGCCCAGCTTCCAGACTCAGTGGTGCAGAGTCCTGGGGATGGACACTGGCTCTGTGTCCTTGGCTGTAACAGCCCTGGGTGGCCTCTGTCACCTGGGAATTTGCCTGGTCTTTTCTTTGTCCATTCACTGTTTCACAATGGCAATAATTTCCTATGGCAATGAATTCAAAAGCTTCCCTGTGTGGAAAAGGACTTACTTCGTTCGTGATTTTATGAAATGTTTTCACTAGATTTAAGAACACAATTTTTTGTTAGATTAATTATGTATTTATTTGCAAAATATGTCTCCCTGAAGATTTTTGATAACTTTTGTTAACATTCACCTTTCCGCCTCTCCCTTTAATTTTTTTTCCCCCAGTAGCATTTTCATGGAAATTCTATTGCAAAATTGGTCTTGTTTCAGTATAGGTACTTTGTCACATAAAAGCTACTTGCAAGATGAAATACTACTTTTCCTCTGCTTCCAAAATGAGGTTTTGGATTTCTCTGTCTCTAAAAATAAAATAACCCCCCCCAAACAAAAAAAAACCACCCCTCCCCAAACCTAAACTATGAGAAGAACCCAAAGCCAGTTTGGTTATGGGTTCAAAACTGTGCCTGAGTATAACTTCAGCAAGGCACTTGTACTCCTCTGATGTGCACTCCTGCACAGCTGAACACTGCAAAACCCAGTGAAACAGAAACATGCCCTGCCCCTGCCAGAGATCTCTGGCACAGAACCACACCAGTGGCCACTGTCCTCAGGGGATTGGGGCTCTTGAAAATGTTTCAAATGTTCCTAATCCAGTTCCTAATGTACTGTCAGTTCTCCTGCCCCGATTCCTCAGTACAGTTCAGCATGTAAAGGACACACGCACCACTGGAAAATATTAGAGAAATAATGCTTATTCCAGGCATTTCCCTGTCCCAGGAATCCTGTGTCGCTTCTCGGTTTCCATAAAGCATCTTCCTGCCAGTAGGTGGTTATTCCTTGTTTGAATATCCCTCGACAGAAGGCATACTAAAACATTCTGTGTTTTATTCCAAGCCAAATGACACCTGTTCAGGGTTTCCTGATGGAAATGTCCGATGCTAAATACAGACCTGGATACCTCGAATTCCGTCAGTCATTAACCTGTCACCTATAATCATCTTACAAGGGGGATTTACACAACCATTATGTAATTGACCATTAGAGGAACAGATGCATTTGAGCTTTAAAAGTCAATCGTTTTATTTATAATTATGCATGATTTGAACTCCTACAAGCCAGCTCCTCATTTTACTTCTGTTTTCATTTTTAAACACCACAAAGGGTAAAGATTGCATTTACAGACAAAACTGAGATTTAATCAAGTCTGCTTTATTTAGCAGGTTTTAGAAGAAATAATCATACTAAAACTCTGCTCTAGATAAATATAATCCATTTAACATAACACTCAGTACTTTTTCATATCTGCCATAATAAATGTAGGCAAAGAAATATTATGTATTGAAAGCGTACTCCACATGGAGTTCTAGGAGAAGAAAACACGTGTATTTTAGAATTAAATCCTGCACATTGGAAAATTTGTATAGATAAAGTAACACCACCTCGAAATGAGTTCAGCACATCAAGCTGTGGAGACAGCAGGGGAAGCACAGGGGGACAGTTTCAGGATGGGGATGGGGGGGCAGGAAGGGGGAAATAATATTTTATCATTTCCAGTAGGTGAACTTTTATTTTGGAAAGTCCCTTTAGCAAAGATTCATCTGCTTTAAAAAAGAGTGAAGAGCTGAATGTTTGCCTTTTCCTTGGGTTATTTTCATCTGCACAAAGCCACTAAGAATCAGCCCCACACTGATAATAAGGGAACAGGTACTCACTTCTCCTCAACCATTTGCTTTTGATATTCCTCATACTCCTCTCTGGTCATTCCTGCAGCTGCTGCTGGGTCAGAAGGAGTGCTTTCTTCTTTGCTTTCTTCCCCTCCACCTCCAAGTCCCAAATTCTTTACCTGGTTGCTCAACATACTTTTCATTAGAAAGGCCATCTTCTCAAAAAAAAAAAAAGGAGCTATAAGCAAACAACTATGAGAAAGCCAAACCAAAAATGCTTTTAAAACCAACAGTTGTAAGCAAGAGAGTTTCTACAGCCACATCAGCTCTTCAAGGGCACAGTGCTAGTGAAACGTGAATGCCAAAACCAGTTTGTCAGCCATAATCTGGATTAAAGAGTGAACTCCTTAATATCTAGAGGCAGATGGTTCAGATTACTCCAAAAAAATCATTAGATGCAGCTACCTACTTTTTATATTAATACCTTAAGCTAATTGTACACACACACAAAAATCAATGATAGTGTGCAATAGCATTTTGATGTCTTCAGTCTTGAAGCTCTCTCTCACTTTCACAGAGAGCAAAACATTCCCTGCAACACAACACCTCTGAATTAAAAACCTGCTTGACTAAAAGGCCATGGTAAAATTATAAAAATCAGGCTACTGAGTGGAAATACTTTTGTATTTACACAATAAATGGGATTTGAAAACTGGGATTCTTCATTAAGCAAAAAACCTGATGCTTTTTATCCATTAAAATTTTATCCCAGTGGACAGAGAGTACACTGAGTGGTTTTTCTTCATCCCCTTTTCATGTGGCTGGTTTGTCTCACAGACGAATGGGGCATTACTGCCACGATGCCTTTTTTCCCAAGAAAGTAATCCCCCCCAAAAGCAAATCAGATCTTCCTAATTTTGTTTCCCTTGGGCTGTCTCCATGTGGATGAGCACTGTGGTGCTGCACAGAACCCCTGCTGTTTTGAACCCTTGCTGTGGGTACAGGAGCAGTTTATCTGACTGATTCTGTGTGCTCTAATACAGCCTGGGTGCCTTTTGCTTGGGGGCTCTTCCTGTATATCCTCATCTTCCAAACTGTCCTTCCCATTATTAGACTGGCCAGGTCTATTCAGGTGAAGCTTTGCAGGATCTGCTCCCTAGGTCACAGACTATTTGGGGAAAGAAAATCACCTGCTAGGTCACAAAAGGTCATGATTTGGGGGTTTGAACATCCTCCTGTGACTGATTGCACATGCCTTAATGAAACATTCTGTAATTTTGATTATCTAAATGGTTCTCCACGCACTCTCATAATTTCACTGAGAACTGAGAGATGGGAGGATTCCAGTTTGCTTAATGCTTTAATCTATATTACAGCCTTTCTAATTAAAGCAGACATATTACTATTAAAAAAAAAAAAGGGAAAAGGCAGGATGTTCTCTAACGCTGGATTATTAGTGATTAAACAAGAAACTTTAAATTTCTTTTGGAAATTGAGTATTACTCAGAAGCATGAATTCCAAATAACAATGAAACTACTTTGATATACTACAAATACCTAGAAAGCATTTTTCTTAAAACAAAATGCATTTTTTTAATAACTGTGCATAAGTTGCAAGACTTTGTGGGCAGAATAAACTTTTGACACGTGACCAACTCCGCCCTTGATTACAAAGTAAGTGTTAGTCTCCTCCAAGGGCATGGGGAGTGTTACCTCTTAAACTCTGGGCTGTTGGTGCTCACTGAAAAGAACCTTCCCTAACTTGGGCAGATTCAATTCAAGGTTCCTCTCCTCCACTTATTAAAAAATTGCTCCTGGCTGGGGGAAAAAGGACAGAGAGGGAATTCAGCCTTGGAATGCCACTAACTACTCCCCAGGATGAGGCAGGACTAACCCCAGAGCTCTGAGCATTCAGGCTCTGAACAGAGGGTAAAGAATGCTTCAAGGACACTTGCTTGGATTTCATGGACATGCACCAAATTAAAAGAAAAAGGCTTACTAAAAATATGCATCTTTATTCAAATAAGGTTATATCTGAACTCCAAGTGTCAATTTACATTAGTCAGAAACAAATATATGAAAATGTCAGCTGTTTGAATTTAAAATAAAAAAACCAAACCAGTAGACAATTTTTCTGTTACAGTAATTGATCCATTGAGAAATGTCAAATTTTCTTCAAATAGCAAGTTACAAACCATAGCAGGTAAACTACAAACTGTAAAACAGGTGATTTACAAACCATATTGTGCATTTGACTTTTGAAAGATTCACATGTGACCATGTATTTAATATACCCTGACCAGTACAATCAGATTTTCTTGTCACTGCCAAATATTTGCTACTTATCATCCACAATTCAAATATAATTATTAGACTTGTTCTCCCTCATACTGTCAAACTGGATTCCAAGTTGTCGTCTTCTCCTCCTAGTTGTGAAATCTTACTTGATGAGAAAAGAACCACACTACCAGTGTTGAAAGAAACTTCTGGTAGCCAGCTTAACTGACAAATATTCTCAAAGTCCAAATTTGTTGCTATCACTTGGAGAACAGGCAGGATGAAATTGGAGCTGGGCAATCGGGAGCTTCCTTTAGATCCAGTGAGTGCTGAGGCAATTATGGGAGTTCCAAGGAGAGGCAACTGTGGAATGAAGCATGAAGCAGAGTTATCAGTTTTCTGGTGTTCTGCTCTGGACCACTTGCTCCCTGAACCAGAAGTTTCCCAGCTGCCCATGGGAGATGTGTCCGATCCAGCAGCAGCACAAACACGTGAGCTGAGCCTCCTACTGAAGGTATAACTGCAGGCTTCAAGTTTCCCCTAGACATGCCCAGCCTTCTCTTCTGTCTGACAAAAGAACCAGAAGGATGGGCTGCTCCAGCTTTAAAACAGAGTTATGGTTGGATAAATTCACAGTAACAAAAATCCAGGCTTTTTCCAAAGGATCCATCAGAGCTGCTCCTCATCACCTCACGTACACGCACCCACTAGCCCTGCTGTACCAGGGCCTTGCAGAGCCTGCTGGGAGAGGAGCAGTTCTGCTGGGATGTTGCACTGCTGGAAGAAGGCCTGCCATTGAAAGGAACAACACTGTACAGTTTCAGAAAAGGTTAAGAAAATAGATTTAGTTAGAAGAGTCAGGGTTGTAATAGCTTAGACTCAAGGCACCTGTAAAATATCTGCTGGTGTTGAAAGAACTGAACAGACAAATTCTGATGTGTTATTCTGGCTTCTCTGAAAGGTTTTTTTCTTTGATTTACCCATCTATCCCACAAGACTAGCCTGAGGCAGTAGTTTCTCCAATTAGTACAGTAAAATCTTCTCCAATTTCCAAATGAATCTGTAAAGCTACACCCCTTACAATATACCACATACTGCAGATGTGTTAACTGGTGTGTAGGTAGGATCGTTTGCTGGGGATAGCACAGGCATTCATTCACTGTTTGGACTCTGTATTTTAAGTAGCAAAATATATTGCATAGATATATCATCCCTCCAAACTGACAGGCACAATACTGAAGTGTTCTTCATTACAGTGAACTTGGCAGCACGTGTTGCACTCCAAGGGAGTGGACTATAGGAATGCAGTAGTAGTATGTTAGAGAACAGATAATTTTTGCAGATTCAGACAAACAAATGAATAGTTAAAAGTGAAATATTCTGATGCATTTGTGTATTTTATAGAATTTTTAAAATCCACAAAAATACCTATTCTAACTCCACACACAAAACTCAAGGACAAAGTTACCACAGGTATGTAAACAAGGCAAAATGATTTAATTTCACATTCCTAAATTTGGCTCTCTCTGCTTTTTTCTTTCTGAAGCAAATGTTCATTTGATAAGCAGTATCAAAACCACATGTTCAGTCTTATGCTTTTGATATTAAAGCAGGAATTGACACAAAATACTGGTTCTACAATAGCTCCTGGATTAACAAACATGTCTGAAGCAACACCTTGTGAAGAAATGGTTTAACACCTAATACCTGTACTTTAGAACACTTGCCATGTCCAGATTGAAATCAAAGCATCTGTATTTGATACATGAAAGACAAAAGACAGCTTTATAAAAGGAAAGACATATTCATACACTAAACATATCCTTACTAAAATCAGATTTGAAGAGGTATAAAGCAATAATCTTTGCTGGAAAAGTTCCACAAATCTCCAAACAAAATTACAGACAGACTTGAAACTACAAAAAAAGAAATCAGGCCCACAGTATACTTGAAGAAACTACTTTATCACATTTTCTCTCACTGCCTAAAACCAAAAGCCAAAATGAGAACATAAGGCTTTCTTTGCTTGTTCTGTATAATTTGTTTTTTTATGTCAACAGTCAGAGTCTTTGTGTTCACATATTAAAAAGTGTTTAAATCTGTATTTCATAAAGAGTTAGAATTAACAAAAATATTCTTATACTTTTAAATCCAAGTGGTAAACAAATAAAACGCTTATCATAAATTTTTACTCGCCAAAAAAATTACAGAAGAACGGGGGGGGGTTTGTCTTCTTTCCCCCCCTTTTTTTTTAACTGGTATGTCAGAACACTTAGTAGCACATTGTCTGCACGAATCATCCATCTGCAAATCACACTGTGAACAATCACCAAACCTTCAATTCCCTCCTCTGGAATCCTAACAAAAGCAGAGGAACAGGGCATTTGCCTTTCAGTATTGATGAGAAAGTTGGCTGAAAACACAGACCTAGACAGGGTCTGCAGTCTTCCCCCATCCAGCATTTGCTCTGCTGCTCCACAGTCTGTTTTTAGCATCAACCATTTAAATAAGAACTCATTTTGTTTAACAAAATTCAATAATTTACAATATTGACGTATATCGAACACTAGAATTTCCCTCATTTACAGAAGTGTAGAATTTTCTGTGCATACATACTGCTGTTATGTACACACAAAAGGAACAGGTCATCAAAAGAACTTTTTGGCTGCTGCTTCTTGTTGGCTCCTGAAAAAAATGCAGAAAAGAATTCAAGTACTTATAGCATAAAGCTAGCTAACTGGTTTAAATTTTCATTTATTTGAGGATTAAAAGATTCCATTCCTTATCAACAGAGACTTAAGGAAATCAAATATAAGTCCTATCACAAAAACAGGATATAATGCTTTCTATTTACAAAGACATTGGTAGCATCACTATTGTTTCAATTTTGCATCAGGCACAGAAGGAAAAAAACCCCACATTCTGGACAGAAGCCAGAAACTGAGAAAGAACATAGAAACTAATTTTTAAAAAACTTTTAGCATTTTTAAAAGCTTCTCAGTATCTGACTGGCCTACAGATCATCTCAGAAAAGGAAACACATGCAATTAAGCAGGGAAAGAATTTACTTGAAATAGGATTTCCTTTTTTCTCTGGCACAGAACATATTTATTTTCTTAGTGGATACAGACACTGAGGATCAACCACACACACACAGCTGCTGGAATTACAAGGGCATCCCAAAGAACTGGAGGGGCCCAGCCCCTGGTCTGTCCTGGAAGGCATCATTCCAGCTGATGGGCAAAGGTTACACGTAAGGAACACCCCCTGTGCACTCTGCAGAGCAGCAGACACATCATCAAAGCTGCTGCTGTCAGCACCACTGCTCTTACATCAATACTGCTCATCCTTCCCCAGGGGTAGAAAACAGCATTTGTTCTTTGCAGGGCACCACAGCTATTTTGGTCCCTGCTCCTCATTCTGATGAGTGTGTGAGGAGCAGGAGGGAAGACTCCCAAGCAATGGGACATTGTCCTTTCCACCAATGCAGATTTCATTGGAACATTAGGACTTCACAAGGGGGAGGAAGGGAACAGAAAAACCATCCTAATTAGTTTAGCTGGTGACTTGGTCAGTCCCAAGTTCTAAACTCCTTTGCCCTGCTGTCTTTGAGTACAAACATACTTACTTGTACATGATATAGCCAATGAATAACACTGTTTGCACTGCCATGAATATGAGGAAATGCATTGTAGATAAGCAGGAGGGAAATGGTGGCAACTCTGGGCACTTTGGTTTGTCACTAGATGGCTGAAAAACAAGAAAGATAATATTTGAGAAAAGAGCAAACAAGACATACCATCAAAAGACTTCTATGTAAGAAAAAAACCAAGGTCTTTGCAACATGATCTAAAAATCAGAACACAAGCAGAAAAAGGACAGAAATGACATTACTCTGAAAAATCAAAATCCTACTCATCTAACTTTCCCTTTTCACCTTTATGTTTCTCAGATAAACTGATTTATGGGGGTTATAGGGGAAAGAATAAGAGAAAAAAACCCATAAATTTGGTAAATTAATCAAGAACCTTCTATGGGATCATAAACTAATTCAACTTAATTGCTACGTAGGCTAGACCAAGGTGATGAGCACAGTCATCTCTCACACTTAGAAACCTTAAGCAGAACCTGCCCGAGTTTGCCCTGATTAAAGCTCTCCCTTCTGTGCAGAAGCAATACAGAATCTCCTCTGTGGAGAGCTGTTAAGTAGGGGGACAAACAAAAAAAAAAGCACCCAGAAAACCTAATTGCTTGACCTTGTTTCCACAGGAAATTAGACTAAAAATCATGCTCTTTGTGCAAAACTTCTCATCAAGACACAGATCATGCAGTTAGGTCAAGGCACTGCAGTTTTAGCGAGGCAGCTTAATGAAGGATTAATTGCTCCGTAAATTGCATGCTGGCTCATCCTGCTTTTCACTAACAGCCAAAGAAAGAAGTATTACAGTCATGCCTTGCACTAGCAGCACAGAAATTACCATATTTCGTTGTGCTAAATGCTCAATGTCCCTCTTCACTAGATGAAGGTGTTCTTTGATGTCATTGAAGTGCTGAGTTGTTTCATAGACTCCTGCAGAGCCGGGGTGTTGAGCTCCACTGATGGATCTCAGAGTATCAGCCACGGAATTTCTGACACAAAACAAACAAGAAAACATCTTTCAGCACAGAACAGCTTTCCTACAAACAGCAGTTATTCTGGACTCCTTTCAGTTCAGTAAAAGCAGTTTGTAACACACAGTTGCCCCAAAAGGCAGAAAGCATTTTTTCTAGCTTTCAAGAATACCTGTCAAGAAATAATCCCTTAATCAAACTGTGATTTTAGTGAATTCTGCAGCCAGTTTCCATTTGCACAGTGCACCACCTCCCAGAGTCACGCTGAGAGCAGGATCTGGCAAATGCTCTGTTGCTACACATCTGCTCTGCCTGACTGTCTGAAACAAGAGTTTCATCTGAGGCTCTTGCTGAGGCTTTAGGATAAGCAGAGTTTAATGCAATCTTTGAAGGAAACCAAAAGCTGTTTGAGAAATAAATAAATAAAGGCAGTCATGTAAGAAATAAAAATAACGAAGAGGCTTTAGGGATAAGAAAAGATTTAGATAACATCCTTGTTTCGTGATTATCATTTATATGAGAAACTCATTTCCCATATGCATTGTCATAATACTTAATATTGTCTTCATGGGAATTCATTTTGCTTCTACAACAAACAAAATTAAATCCAGAAAAAGTTGAGGTTCCATAACTAATTTTGTTTTAGGTAAACTAGTCAATGAGAGAAAAAAACGTAATCTCTAATCAATATGTTTATATAATTTTCCCCTACTGTGCTGCTTCTTTTGAGTTGCAAAGAGGATTATTCTACAGCTAAAATATTTATCATGTGATTGTTAATCTCTTCATTATTAACAGAATAGACAATCAAAATGTATGTCTTCGGATTTCTTTTTAATTTACTTAAAACTTGACATTTTGTTCAGATGAGAGCTTACTTCAGTGCCTTCCCAGTGCACTCCTCACTCTCTGGACAGTGCTCAGCAAGTTTTCAGAGTACCTCAGAATGATTTGTTTTGGGAGGGAACTTTAAAGATCATCTCATTCCACCCCCTGCCATGGGCAGGGACACCTTCCACTAGACCAGGTTGCTCTAAACCCTGTCCAACTTGGCCTTCATTGTCTCACATTAGGGAATAAAAAAAGCTCCCCATTGGCTGGAATAGTATTCATTGAGGAAATGGGAAACAACTTATCATCATCACATTTGTAAGTGTTACACAGAACTGTACTACTGATTTTGAAACAGGTCTTATTCCTTGTGAAAACAGCAAGTAAACTGATTATTATTTACCTGTACTTTCAATTAATGTTCTAATAACATATTTTAGAACTAAGTTACTCACTGGAAGATTTTTTTTCTTAAATAACCCATGCAAACCCGTGCAACCACCACCATGCCCACTGCCTAATAAATGCTGATGGCAATTCTGTCTCTCCACACCCCTCACAGTGTTTAGCTTGCCCCCCTATTTTCAGTGCTAGGACACAAGTGGAACACCCCCTTTGTTCTTCTCCCTCCTGGCAGCACCATCTCTGTGTAATTAAACTGGCACACCCACCTTCCCCCAGACTGATCCACTCTTTGGTAAAGGCCAAATAACTCCCCTAAATGTTTATATTTAGTTTTGCATTAACAATACCATGCTGATAGTTTCCATGGTATGAACATGCAAAATTCTTCTGTAATCAGATGGTTCAGAAATCCACAAATCTTAACCAGAAAATTACTTGGACTGTAAGTCCAAGCAACAACGGGCTGTTCATTTCTATCCAGAAATAAAGCATTTCTTTAATCTAAGGAAAATATTAAGATGATGTTACGCAAACTCTTATCTGATAAGTAGTCACTAAAAGGGCAGACTGCCAATGTTAACAAGAAAATCTAATTTGCTTGCAAGGTATAAAGATTTGTCAAGAATATTAACATAAAAGCTTTCGTGGAAGAACAAGTGCAAAAATGGAAGTACTCTAATCTTCATTCTACAAAAAACTGACCTACTTAGATAAATCACAAGAGCTGCCCTTGAACTAATACAGGAGAAAAAGCCACAACTTGTTTTTCTCCTTTTTTTTTCCTTCTGTTTTTAAACACAAGGTAGGGAATGTTTTAGCTGCCATAAATGAAGGGCTAAACCAGCTTAAAGCCATTCCTGATTAAGACAGCAACAGTAAAACATCTTAAAAGAAGTACACAGACATGCCCATCAAACACAGGCATTTTCTCAAATCCATTCTAGCAGTATAGCACCTTCAAGATAAAGTTTTTCTTCATTGTGTTTAAAAGGGGCTGGACTTACCTGTTGAAGTGGAATCTCGTGATTAAAAAAAGGCAAATTAGGGGTTTAGCCATCTTAGGGACACAAACTTACTTTATTATAGAAATTAAATGTATGCAGAGAGTCACCACTAAGGAACTGACACAGAAACTTCAAGTTTGTCAATATTCTCCCACTGAAATAATAAACAGGATTTAAAAGGTGGAAAATCATACAAAATTCAAAACACAGCCTTAATGTTTAGAAGGCATTTACCTTATTTCATTTACTTGTCTAATGACCTCTTCCTGAGTTTTCACAACTGTCTCAATCTCTTGATGGGAAACCTGGTGTGGGGCAGGGGGAGGAAAAAGATCAACATATCTTGGAAAAAGCAAATCAGTCACACTGCCAAAATGAGGCTGGGCTAGGAACCCCCAGGGTTTTTATTTACCTGTCCTTGTTGACCTGGCAAACCAGCTCCTCTCTTAGCAATCTCCTCTGTGACTGCAGAGACATATCTCCTCTGCTCATCCAGAATCATGTCCAGCTGCCTGTTGAGCTGTTTGATCTCCAGATGAATTCGATTCTGCCCCTCAAAGATCTGCCTCAGTTCACGATCACTCACAGTTTCGAAAGCATCGTCCGCTGGTGAGAGGAAAGCACAGGGAGTTCTTACAAACATGCATTCCTCATTTGCCTGGCTCCCTTAATGCATCCCAATGGATATAACCTTCCCCCATCATTTGATGTATTTGGTGTCTGTTTTTCGCCACTGACGTGGCAAAGGACACTGAAATGGGATCTGAACACCCGATACCCACCCAGTCAGACCCAGGCTCCGGCTCAGAGCTCCTGTTTCAGTGCCCCGGGTAATGGGCACCATCAAACACTGTCCCTGGGAGAAGGCAGCTACCTTTGCAGAAGCTAGCATTGTTTTACCAACTACCCTTCAAAACACCCTTGCAAGTACTAAGTAACAGCTACTTTTTAGAAAAAGTAAGCTTTAAAAAGTAGTCTGAAGTCGAGAAGTGACTGCACATTTTGAATGAGTTCCTCCGCAGTTCCAACATCGTCGCAAATCCAAAAGACTCTGTGGCAAAGGGGTTATTATTTCTTACCAATGGAAGGCTGGACAATGTTTCAAAAACACATTTGACTATCAAGATAAAATGGTGTAGGACCTTTAGAACAGTCATAACTTATCACTGTGCAGTAACAGATGACAACCTGAAATTTCAGGTTTAGATGGCTAAACATGCATATATACACATTCCTGGTATGTATGCATTCATATACAGCTAATACAATCCACAGAAGTAAGAAATGGCTTCCTTTATACTTTCAAATAATCAGATTCTTGTTTGCCCAGCATTAGGCAAGCATTAAAAAGCTTTTGCATGTAAGCACACGTTCCAACATATTTACTAACCCATCTTTAACAGATGGGGAAAAAAAGTTTTTATGAATGTGCAGAAACAGACCAAAAGATGCCCTTTCAAATAACAAAAAAAAAAGTCATGCTTGTTTAATCACCACTTTACACAGAGATGCATGACCTTCTCTCCCTTCTGTTGTTACATGCAGATCCTCATAATTCCCACCATGTTTCCACTCATTTGTTTTGCTTTCAATCCACTCATGACCAAAAGAACTTTCTATTTCAGGAAACACTTGACAAAGAAATAGCCAAAGAGTCTCAAATAATGTAATTAACAACAGTGGGAGCTTAGTAAGATCAGCCAGAGTATCAGGCCCTAGTTCTGATCATCCTGGAAAACAAACATTTCCCTTGACAACTGAAAAATGGCTCAGATAACTTGCCTGGCTGTCCTTGCACATCAGGATGTTCCTTTTGAAATTCTTCCTTCTTTTTATCCAATTCTTGTTGGAAGTGCTCAAACTCTTCTTGATACTTCTCTTTATCTTTCTGAGGAATTTCTGCATCTGGTGTTGGCTTTAAAACATTATCGGGGGGAAGGGGGCACGTGTGAGTTTTTTTGTCATGTTCTCCACCACTCCTGTGTAACTTACTGTCCAGCAGGGCTGTTCACATTTCAGATGTGAACATGTAACACAAGCACTGGAGCACATCAAGCTGAAGTGAGAAACCACACATTCCCATGGAGACCCACAGCTTTCCCCCAACACACACGGACTTTCTACTATTAAAATATAATCAAGTTTTACAAGCAGAGATGCTGTTTAGCAGTACAGAACCATTCTAGAGGTAGGGCAAGTTGAAAGCAAGAACAGATATTTGCCCACTTTCCAAACAAAGTGTACTTTTTAGCATTTCATGTTTTGATTTAACATCAGGATTTTTGTTGCTTCATTGATGTTTCCAGAATTCTGGTCTTAAAAACATTAATTACAATACTACCAAAACATAACAGCACTAGTTTTCTAAAACAGATGATGTCACAGCTGCATGCCAAAATCCCCAAACAGGGATGCCCAAGTGTGACTTCAGAGGGAATGCCATAATCTGGTGCTGCACATAAAACATATACAATAACATACTTTATTAATAATGCATAAAAATGCTTACTACTTCCTTCCCAGGCTCAGTCAACTGGAAGGTCAGAAATGACAGGACATCGTGATCATCTGTATTCAACAAACAAAACAAAAACATGTTACAAATCCCAGTACTTCCCAAGTCGACTTTCCACCTGCAAAGGAAACAGCACCCTCCCAAAGTCCTCCCAAGAGTTTGTGCAGTGGGGAATGAGACTGTACAGTGGCTTTGTCGGGACAAACTGAAAATTCTTCTGCTGTAGCCAGGAAAAGGCCTAAGCATATCAGTAATTTGGGAATGGGGGAGGATTAATTACATCATCATGGTCAAGAATTGGTATAATGGATCATCACTGGCAGTAGGAAAAAAACCCAAGTTCTCTTGCAAGCCCTGCAAGTCCCCACACCATTTGTCACAACTTTAAACATTTCCTACCTGCCAGTCCCCCCGTTGCTGCAGATATTCCAAAATACCCCTGTGATGGCAGCTCCATGTTTTCCACTTTTGCACACAGCTCATAGTCGTCTTTGTCCGGAGTAAAGCCATTGTTCACTAACACCTGAAAGGATGAACGCTGCAATTAACACAGGGGGTCTCTGGGTTTTCACACTGTTCAACAGTCTCACTCTGAGGCAGCTGGGGAACATGAGCAGTTGTCTCAGAGTACTCACAGTGAGGGTTTTTTTGTAGTAGGCGATCTTCACTCGCACGGGGTAGGGCTTGTTCCTGAAGTCCCTCAGACAGGAGGCCAGGGCTTGCGTGGCACCATCACTGCACAAGAAACAAGGACACCTTATGATTTATCAGCTAAGACAAGAAAGCACCAACCCATCCCTCAGCAACATCAGGACAGTGTTTCAATATGCAAGTTTTTAAAGCCTGTCCCCGTAACTGCACTGAGCTTTTCTGCAGTCTGCAACCTGCAGTACCAGATGCTTTGCACAGGACACAATACAGATGGAATGAGGGAATGGGGAAATCTGTTTGCTCCCAAGATACATTCCTGCAGCTGTGAACAGAGGGGGAAATAAGCTGTAGTCCAGACAGCACCAGCTAAGCTAGACACTCTCTCCTCAGAGCATCCAAAAAGGTGTCAATTGTGTTGTTCCAACAAACAATCCGAAATCAAAATTAATCCAATTAGTTTCAGTAACAGGCAATTAGCTTTCAGTTAGTCACTTCTGTCAGTTACCTATGAGCAATGAAGAGGTAAAAAGTCTGCACCTCTATCCAAGTTCCCCCATCCCAAAGGACATATGCCATTTAAATACCCATCATTGCCAATTTCTGTGCTGTTACTGCCAAAGCAGTATTTTAATAAATAGAAAACGTCAAATATAAAGAAAACAACAAGGTTTCCTATGAACAAAGCCTCGTTTCTCAAAGGCTTTCATGCAAAATTTCATCATTTAAAAAGCAAGCATTAATCACTAACACTGAAAATAAACTTACTTCTGATGGTCATACAGAAGCTTTCCATTGTTGCCTACAACAATCACTCCAGGGTTGTTTTTCTAGAAAAAGAAATGGCAAACAAATGGAATGGTTTAATTTGAAGTGAAACATAATTAACATCATTGACAGCCTTTCTGTGATAGAGCACCTTGAGTCATTACACCTCAGATGTTTTATTCTTTTGGAATTTCTGAATTACACCAGCAAGCTGCATGCTTTGCAAGAGACTGACACCTTCTTTGCATAGATAGAGGTGGGAAAAATACATCCAAGTTAAGTTCCTGGGTATAACACCAACTACCATAACTGGGCAAACGCAGAAAAACTGAAGCCACAGTTTGGAGAAATTCAAATATAGTGAAGACACAGTCCTTGAAAGTAACATGACTTAGTACACCCAACTTTGGATGTTTTTCCCAGTGTTATGTAGCCAAAGAGACACTGTGTTGACATCCTACTGACCTTGTCACAGTCATTAGAAAAACCCAAGAGCTTTCTGTCAGAGACTAAACAAAGGCTGTTGAACTCATCCCCAGTTATTTGAATTGCTAGAGGATGAAAATGAACTAAATGATAACAGCAAAAAAATTGCAGAAGAATTTCTCCATCCTGGGACTGCAGAAAGTCAGAGATTGTAATTTAAAAAAGTCTTAGACACTCCAGTACTTAAGATGCATCAGACCAATACAGGCATGACCAAGACTTGTGTTTCCATTAGAAGTGACACATCAGCACTTTATACAAAGGGTTTTACAGCACACTGACTAGACTTGTCGTGGTCAGAGTCCCAGTGCTATCAGAGTTCTGGCAAGCAGTGCCATCCCTGTGAAACTTCTGGCAGATGGCATCCTCAGCCAAATAAACTATGCCAGTGTCCATGTTTATGCCAGAAGTCAGAAAAAAAAGGAAAAGGGATCTAAAAATTCGTAGTAAGTTGAACAATACTCTGATTCTACGTCTTGTCTTTGAGGATCAGAAACATAAACATCTCCTTCAGTCTTTCAATTTTTTATATACGACAAAGTTTGCTGTATATCAAAAGCCATCTGTAGGGGGGAAAAAAAGCACATACAGCTACTAAAATATATCTAAAATGTCTAAAAGCAAGCCAAAGTCTGCAGGGAAAGCAAAAAAAGCAAAGCAGGCCTACTATGTATTATTAAAGTTTCCCAGGATCATTCTGGGCTGGAACACTGGAAATTGAAACCAGCAACTGTCACTCCCATCTGCTACAGAATTTTTGCTGCTGTTCCAGAAAAAGAGCATCTCTGAAGACAGACACAGAAATTGGTGTTCCCATAGTGTCATATTTTGGTACAATATCCCTCTTCCAAAGCACACACCTCCAGATGTATTAACATCAAACTGTGCACAGACATTCCAAATTCCGGATTATACATAGGTACACAGTATTTTCCCTCCAAACCTGACACATGAACCAATGTTCAGTGGAGATTCATGATGTGTTATGCTTCAACTTTCAAGCTTAAAAAGCAAGCGTGAAAAAGCCTAGTAAAACTTCTGTAAGGGAAACTTGTCTATTTTATTTTATCCCTTTGAAGTGAAAGGCAGGAAGAGTAGGAAAATAACATCCTATTTTTTCCACATTATATGTATGAAAGAGACCAGAAATTAGTTTATAGTCTTTACTAGAAGAGTTTACTTCCAACTAACCTTTCCATCATTGTCAAAAGAATCAAAGAAAATTCCAACACCGTTCCATTTATCAGCTGCCCCAAAAACAGGACCTTCCAAGCCTTGCTCTTCTGTGAACCAGATTGCCTGTCAGGAAAGCAAGAAGAGTGGTAAGTCAAGATTCCCTTTGAAAGCATGGTTGTTTCTGTCAGGGAGATCAGGGTGTTCATACCAGTCCATCAGCTCCAATGCGGCCTCTTCCTGTAACTCGAAAGGTCACTTCGACTTCCCAATATTCAAATATTGACTTGTTTTTTGTCCACACTGACCCTTTCTGGCTCTTCAAAGATGTTGTTATACGAATCTGATCTGCACTCGGTATGGCATCTACAAAGGAAAGGAACCAACACTTTATGCACAAAAGAGAAAATAGTGCAAGAGCTTAACTAGACAACTAACAAATCTTCCGAACTCAGAAAGTTTTCTGGTCTCCTCAACTAGAGAACAGTTTTCAAAATAAGTTTTTAGGCGAGTACTCAGCCACTTGGGGGCCAGGAGGACCCAAAATTAAAGTCAAATCAAAAAAAACAAAAGCACAGCAGAAGTTACTGTGGAGAAACTATAGGAAGGTAGAACCTCATGTGCTGTAAACGTCAATACCTTCTACTTAGGCAGAAAAGCCTTTCTGAGTACAATGGAACCCTTAACCCTTAACTGCAGAGAACACATAGCCCGTATAAACGTTGTTCAATTAAGTGGCATTTGCGAAAGCAGAATTTTCATTCCCAGCTCTTACATGATGAAACTCAGCGCTATTTCTGGCCGTGCCGAGGCGCGGTGCAGCGCGGCAGCAGTGACACATCATCACTGCCCGGGAGTCCCCTCCCCAGGGCCGGGGCCGCCGCGGCACAAGGGCGCAGGTGCCTTCGGCCCCGGCGCACAGGCCGGGGGGCCCGCGGGCACCGCACCGCCCGCTCCGTGCCGCCGGTGCCACGCGGGGCCCGGGGGCACGGCCGGTGCTCGGCCCGCCGGCCCCGGCCACCTCCGCAGGTTCCCTTCGCAGGAGCGCGACCGGCCCGGCCCCGCCGCCCCCCGCCCGCCACTTACTGCCCGTGTGCACCCAGAACGGCACCGTCCCGTCCGCCTGCACCAGGTGCGGCCCCTTGAAGCTGTACTTGTACTCAAAGCGGCGATGCGGCGCGGCCGCCGCGCCCTCCGCCTCCTGCGCGGCGGCGAGCGCCGGGCGGGCGAGGGCGAGCAGGAGCAGAGGGATGGCGAGAAGGGCGAGCCGCGCCGCCATCTTGACCGTACGGGACGCCGGGCACGGCCAGCGGGGCGCCGCCTGATTGGCCGAGCGCGGGGGCGGGCACGCGGAGGGGCGGGGCCTCGCCACAGCCCTCTGACCAGGGGGCGGGGCCGGCGCGCGGGGCCGAGGGGCGGAGTTCGGTGTGAGGGGGCGGTGAGAGGAGGCGGAGTGAGGGGTTCGGTGAGAGCCGTTCGGTGTGAGGGGGCGGAGAGAGGGCTTCGGTGAGGGGGGTTCGGTGAGAGGGGTGGAGTGAGGGGTTGGAGCGAGGGGTTCGGTGAGAGGAGGCGGAGTGAGGGGTTCGGTGTGAGGGGGCGGAGAGAGGGGTTCGGTGAGAGGGGTTCGGTGTGAAGGGGCGGAGTGAGGGCGGCGCTGAGGGCCGGGCCGGCGCTGGGCTCCTCCCGCTCGCGCTCCTAGGGCACGGCAGGGTCCCCGTCGCGGTCCCGGTCCCTGTCCCGGTCCCGATCCCGGTCCCTGTCCCGGTCCCTGTCCCTCCCGGCGGTGGGGCAGCCGGCCTGCCGGCGGTTTCGAGCAGCCCCGGGGGCGGGGGAGCTGCCGGGGGGGCGGCCCCGTCCCGGCCCCTCGGGCCGCGCTGTGAGCGGCTGTGCGGGCCCGGCGCGTTCTCCGCGGGCAGCTGCGGCTCCGCCGAGCCTCCCGCCGAGCCTCCCGCAGGGATCGGCAGTGTGCAGAGTGTCCGAAGGTTAAATAAGCTCTTCCTTCCCCTCAGCCACTTACACAGGCTCTTTTTCAGTCCATTTTCAGAGTAGTCGGGAAATCCCACAGGAAAATCAACACTTTCTCACAACATGCGAGGCCAGCCTTCCATGGACGTGAGCAAAGCAAACCCCGGGTACGCCTCGACCGTGCCAGCTGACGGTGGTGACTCGTGGGGAGGGAGCCCGACACTGCCCGGAGAGGGTCAGGCTCATAAAGGTGAGAAACACAGATGCTGCAGCAGGTGAGGAACTGTGGGATGCTGCACTGTGTGATGGTGCACGCAGTGTGCAGCATCCCAGAGCGGGGCAGGTCTCACTGCAGCGGGGGGGAGGCCACTTGAGTAGAGTGTGCTCCGGTTAAACTGATGATCGAACCAGCACTTAGAACTTCCTTTTTCATTCTTTCTATTTTCACTTAGCACCTTGTCTTACAGCCTCGTTGCAGAAAACAGTAATGGTTTTTTTTCAGTTTCTTTACAGCCTTGTGTTTTGTTCTACCTTTTCCTACCCATTTGATTCTGACATCCCTTCTTTTCCTCTTACTTAATCTGCGAGTATGAGCAATTTAAGACTCAGTAAGTAGGTTCAGAGCCTGCTAAAGAAGAGGATGATCTTAGAGGCATTCAGGAGAGATTAAGTTCTTTTTTTAAAATGGCACACATCTACTTCAGCATGGATGAAAGTAAAACCGTACATATTCACTGTGAAAAGTACATTCTCTTTTTCAGCTACACAAAGGAGTAAGCAAATGTATTGACCAGATGAGACATGCAAGCAAAATATATCTGAGATAAATTTTAGAAGGACTTTTGCATATAAGTTTATTGAGTATTTCTATAGAGAAAGAAGTACTTGATGTTTTGTTTTGCATAGTGTGTTCCATCCAGCAATATTCTAAAATATCCCTAATTCATGGATCTGTTTCGGTTTTTTAGAGTACATATGTGAGAGATGTTAAGGGAATTGGGGTGTAATTCTGTCTCCTTTTGGCAGCTATCTAGACACAGAAACCTCAGCTGTTTTCCTGTTCTTTAAAGACCTAGAAAGTAATTTCTGAGGTAGAATTCTGGAACCCTGGAGCAATACAGCGTGCTGCAGTTACTGCAGGAGGATAAAACGCTCTATGCGTCAAAGATCCAAACAGAACAGTGTGAGGCCCTGTCCTGTCTACTTCATAAGTTTGGCAGTAAACCTGGAATGAATGCCAATAAAACAACAGAACCACGCTGAAAGAGGCTAGAAAACCAAAAGCACTCACCTTGAAACAAACACCTCTCTTACCCTCTTACCCACACACAGAAGCAGGTCTGAAATGCTGCCACTTAGAGGCACTAGCATAGAAGCAATACACGATTTAACAGGCCAGATGTTAAACTGCATAACTTTATGAGGTTGTATTACATTGTCTCAACTTATTAGTGTGTAAAATACAACATCACACAGTTGCACAGAACAACTTTCACACATATCATTTTTGCTGTATATCTCCTGTCAGTTGACTGTGCCCCTTTGTTTGATGTAATACTTCATGGTTGTTTCATGATTGTCACAGAGCATGCAAAACCCCAGAATACTTGACAGCAGGCCGTAGTGAAGGAACAGGATTTCCCAGATCACCATATGCTTCTTTCTTAATTACTGTACTGTCAAAAAGGAAAACTCCACTTTGTATTATCACCCTGTGCTGAATGGTTCCTGTACACTGCAATAACTATCCCAGTTCAGCTGCTCATTTCCCCCAGCTGAAGAAGAAGATGAAGTAATCAAACTGTTAGTGCATATGTTTATGCACATGCCAACTTGCACATGTATAAATATATATTTTAAACATACTTTGACTAAGTGGCAGAAAGTCTAGGGATATCAAACTTCAAAATATTTGATTTAAAAATCAGCGAATGATGTTTTCTTCAGCTGTTCCCTTTGTGGACCTTCCACTTGGACTGTTTAGCTCTCATGCCCCTTGGTGCCAAGGAGGTTTGATTAATGCCAAGAAGTTTGACCCATACATGTGAACATCTGTGTAACCATGTGGCTGTTCTAGGAAGCCCCCCAGCAGTGCCTGCTGCACGAAAAGTCTTCATTAAAGCCCATGTTGGTTGCAGTGCCTACTGTCAAGATCTCTGTCATCCCTCTGTGATAACTTCTAGGGACCTGACAAGCATCTAACCAGGGACAAAGGTGAGATAGCTCAGGAGCAGCTACAGACAAATCTCAAGTGTTTGGGATCTCTAGAATTCGTTTTCAAACTGATTAGCTTTATTCCAGTCTAGTGGTACAACAAAATCAGTGTTTCTAGAAGACTTCTCTCATTCAAATACCTTTGTTCTCCTGTTGGGTGAGAGAAACAAATCACAGCTGCTACAATCCAGTAGCTTAGCATTCTTTTAGATGGCAAAGTATTCTCTTTCTGCTGCTCTTCTCCTCTTGCCTACCTACACAAAGGAGGAGTAGAGGACACATCACTAGACTGAGAGATAAAGATCATTGTTGACTTCCTCTGGGGAATCTGTGTCAGGCCCCTCTCTGGCCACCAGGCACCATGATCACCATCTCTCTCTGTCTTTTCAGCACCCTTCTAATGTTTTTGGTCTGATTTCTTATGGTAGTCATGAGGTTTCCTCAGTGCATGTGAGGGTCTGGCTCACGTTTCTGAACTGACCCTTCTCCAACAGAGCATCATCCTTTCTCATGATTTCTGTTTATCAAATCGGTGAAGGGAAGGTGTATTTTGAGACATTGTGAGCAATATTTCAACAAACCAACCCCCTTTCATCTCTAGTCCAAGACATCTGGAAGTAACAATTTTTCTTTTTAGAATAATAGAATCATTAAGGTTGGAAAAGACCTCCAAGATCATCAAGTCCAACCTTTAAAAAACCTTAGTTTTTGGACTAAAGAATTTCTTAAAATGTACCACAATTTTAAAGAGACAATGAATATTTTGACCCCAGTTTTTATTTTTTAAATTTCCCTGTTGCAGCCTCGAGGATTCTCCCTTGTTCCTCCTCCTAGTCCAGAAATCTCTGTATGAAGTGTATTGCTTAATTTCAATTACAATGTTAATTACAGAAGACAAGTGGTTACTGAATCTCGCACCATAATTAATCAACCTGATATTTACTTACTACATTGTTCATACTGGATTAAGCTGTAGCTGGACAAGCAGGGCAAGGAAAGTGAGTGACAGGAGCATTATCACGGCACACTGCCTCCCATTGGGAAAGTTCATCTTCCTTCTGAAAGAGACGCCTTCAGGGATCATGTAATTTGAATTCCCTGTGAATTTAGTGTCATCTTAGCTTGACCAGCTCTGGAAGAACATATTAACCTCCTCTTGTGATTTTCAGAAAACCATTCTAATTTAGCAAGTAATTAAGGGTCACATGTAGGATAAAGAGCTAGATAAGCTTGGATTACGCACAGGAAGCTTTGTTTCCAAGGCAACCCTAGCAGAGGGGGTGTTAATGCTGAGGTCAGTCAGTTAATGAACTGGGAATGGTTACTGGCTGCAAAATGTATTAGAGCTGGGGAAATGAAACTAACAATTGCATTACCATTTAATGATTTGATGATAGAAAACAAATGCCTACAGAGCTAGTTATCACTGAAAATACTGGAGACAAAGGTTACAGGCAGCGGGACCGTTCTGCTAAGTGAGGTCATGAGAAGTCCAAAACAATGACGCTTGACAAACCAAAAATACTTTAGTCATCATTCATGGCTTTCGCGGCTTCCCAGTGTGAAGCTGTCAATGTTTGCGTAAGCTGCCGGTGCTAACACACGCACCCTTGTGCTGGGCGGTGGGTTCTGGCCGAGGTTAGTCCTGCCCGAGGTCACTACCTGTGCAACAATGTCACGATGAAATCGGCCCGGTGCATTTAGCACACTGAAAAGCAAGATATGAGGCTTCCAAGAGCTCAGGATGTAACACACCCTCTCCCAGGGCTTTAGGCTCTGGGAGCTAATCTCATGGGAGATTTGACAGGGCAAACACACAAATACCATGGACATGCATAAAATGTCCAAGCAGCTCATCTGCAGCAAACAGATGGATTTATTAAAACATGGTAATATTTAAAAAACGGAATATTACATTATTATTTTTTGTATGATGTAAGGAACATTTGGGAATCAGATTACTGTGCTATAAGGCAGCAGAACAGAATATTATAGAGTACAAAGAGTAGGAAAGACCCATTAGATATCTAATGCTTTCTCAGTTCACTTGTACCTTAGCTATCCTTTGTGGTCTGTGAGAGAAAGAATTGCACAGGCATTTTTCAAAGCTTTCTTTAAGACAAACAAGCATTCTCTGCTTTTTGTCACAGTCAGATGACATTGGTGTCACAGAATATTCTGCAGCAGTTGGGTCATTCTTGCCTCAGAATACAGGCACCTCTAACTTGGTGCTGTGCTTTTTGGAAGTATGTGTCCCTTGTGGATATATAAATTAGGACAATTTTGGACGCCACCTCATGTCTGTTTTTCCTATGTGCAGCCTTGGCATAAAAGCAGGTGATTTTGTGTTAGACTACCTGCTTGCACTGAGGGACTTTAAATGGTCTGCTCTCTCAAAAATGCACTGTAGGACTTTGAATATGAAATCAGAGTGTGCTGAAGGTGAGCTGACAGCTGTGTGGGACAGATTGAGACAGCAGCTGGACCACAGGGGTCTGCAATGAGTGTTAGGTGTACTCTTGCTCACAGAGAAGTGTGACTGAAAGAGAGCACTGGAATGAGGAGAGATGTGGAACAACCTGTCAGGAAAGGCAGGCTTCCTGCATTGGCAGAGATTAGATTAAGGAAAGCACAACACAGCCAATCAAATGTGAAAATTAAGCCCGTCACAAAACTGAAAACCAAGCAACAAACAAAGACACCAACCCAAAACAACAAACCAGGCAAACAAACCAACCAACCCCCAAAGCCCCAGGAAGGGAAATGACCTTCTGTGCCCACAGGTAGCTGAGAAAAAAAAGAAAAGTGATGGCCTTAAATAAGTGATGGCTTTAAACAGTGACAAGGAGAATTTATGCAACGTATTAGTGGATCTTTTGCTTTTGTTCCAAGTGCTGAGTACCTGGAGAAAGTGCCAACAAGGCCACAGCATCTCTCCACAAGAGTTTTGAGGAGCGGCTCCTGTGCTGCTGTGTTGGTGTGGTACTGGGCAGGTCAGATCATCTCACACAATTTCTTCTTTCCTTCCCACCTGCTTCCCATGACAGCCATTGCTCTGCTTTATTCTTCATATTTCCCACTCCCAGCCTAAAGAAATGTAAATAGTGTTTAAATCCTCAAGTGTGTTTACCACTACAGTTAAAGGACTTGAGTAGTGCTGGGAGCAGTGATTTGTCTGCCTATGAAAATGCTGTACAGAGAGGGACAAAGAGCAGAATTTTTCTGGTTAGTTCAATGCAAAGAATCAAAAATGACTAAAAGTCTAAAGTAACTAAAAAGTTTCTCTGGAGCTTGGAAAATCCAACAATCGTTCTGGGTGTGTGGTTTCCCCAGTCTGACTAACACCAAAGTTTTGAGAGTGAAGTGCCCTGCTTCAAAGAGCGCAGTGAGGCTGTTTTGCTCAGAACACATCCCATGGCATCCCTCTAGGCTGGGAGCTGTCCTGGGGTGTGTTACTGCAGTGCAGACACCTGCTCAGCAAGCCCAGGGAAAGCTTCCAGCTGTGCCAAAACTCGCTTGGGCGTTCTCTGATCTGAATTTATCTTAGTATAGAACAAATGCCTGCCTGACTTAACAGAACTTGATCTTTAAAGGAATTTTGGTAGTTATCTGCTCTAAGTCATACTAGTGTGTTTATGCAGTCTCAGAATCCCAACACCACTGGAAAATTTAGATATAGAGAAAGCATTTAGCTTAACCTGATTTAGCTGAACCTGGTTTTATTCAGCATTTGATCTGGCAGATGTACCAGCCAAAATGTTACCGAGGGTAACAAATAAACCCTGGGATTAATTCAGACACTCTACAAATGAAGTGGTGGGAAATGCACCAACTGGTTATGTTGAAGCTTTGTAGTTTCCATACAGCTGTTGGTTGGTATTCAGCAAGCTCTTGACTTCTTAAATGATTCCAGCTACCTTGGTTTTTTGCACTTTTCTTAAGTGACATTCCACAGTAAAGGAAGTAAATGCTTTTCACTGTGCAGACAGTGTTATGTTCATATGTGCTCCATTCCCCAGATAAATAGCAGGGTAGTTAAACAAATTACAGGAATATGAGATAAAGACAAGGCACATCTCTCTCTGACACTGATTCATGGATGCCATCACAGATAAATATATTTTGGGAGAAACAACTTGCTACTTATTATTCCTGGATCAAGACTAAATCTTAGAAATAAGGAGTGGTCATCAGTTAATAAAGAGCATCATGCTTTCTACAGCACCCTTAGTACAAGAGGTTAGATTTCAAATGGATGCATAAATTGGGTAGCTAAATCTACTAAATGAACTGCTGAGAACTTAACATGCTTGGGAGAATCAAATGACATGATCCAAATATGGCCTGTGGAAGCCTCGCGGTAGCGATTACTATTTGGATAGTTTCATTTTTCATAAATGTCTCCTCTCTCTCGTGACCAGAGACAGGACATGGGGAGATGGAATGAAGCTGCACCAGGGGAAGTTCAGGTGGGATGTCAGTAAAAGATTCTTCACTGGAAGGCTAATGGGTCACTGAGCCAGGCTCACAGGGAAGTGATCCCAGCACCAAGCCTGCCAGAGTTCCAGGAGCATCTGGATGCCACTCTTAGCCATATAGTGTAGTTATAATAGTCCTTTGAGGAGCAGGGAGACTCAGTGATCCATATGTGTCCCTTACAACTTGAGATATTCTCTGTCTCGTACTTACCTCCTTTGATGCTTTACTCAGCTCTAGGGCTGCAGTGACAACCTTCAGACAGCTCTTCCCTGATTTTATCAAGCATTTTAAGAATTGAACATCCTCACTTTCCTCTTCAGTGAGAGACAACGTGCCCTTCTCTGGCACTGAATGGCTGTTTTTTGGTTGAATTTTATTAAAAGGAACAATTGACCCATTCATGTTTATTTCGAGCAGGGATGAGCTGAATGGATTTAAAAACATCTACACCTCTTTGAACATTAGGAATTGTCAAATTTAGGATCTTTTCAATCAAATGACCTGGAAGTGAACCATGAAAAACATGGAAGCATCCCTACCTTTGAACTTTGGCTTCCTGAGTGCAGCCTCTGGGTGAGCTGCTCATGTGATCCTCAGCACAGCACAGCTTGAACTGCCCCATTTTTTCCCTGCTTGGTCTTGGTGGGGTTTTTATTTGTTTTCACATCTACTCCGAGCACTTTGCAACCACTAAACTACTCGCCACCTCTGCAGGAGAAGGTAGGATTTCCAGATCCAAACCTGTCGATAAGAGCAAGTGGTTTAAGGCACCTTTGGTCCCCTCATCGGCAGCATCTGCTGAGATCTGCTATCCCCTGGGCTGGGTAAGTGGTTCCCACCTTTGGCACTCCTCAGCTTGGTAGGGCTGCATTCCTGGGCTGCATATGCCCCCAAACTGCAGCTGATGGAGCAGCAACCAGGCATTGAAGCCATCACTCACCAAGACTGGGAACACTGGGAGCTGAGGAAGCATCCCAGCCCTCCTGCTTCTGTTCCTTAAGAACAGGATCACCATCACCTTCAGAAAATGAAGGTCGTTCCTATTTAAATCAGTGCACAATCGGCCATGGTCATTGGGAAGGGAGAGGGGCTGGGAAGCACCTTTCTCAACAGCGGCAAGGCAAAAAATCAACGGGAGCAGGAACTGGAAAGGGGGTAGAACATGTTTAGGGATTACATCTTGGCATGCACAGCGTGCAGTTTCACAACTCATGTCACACCGGTCTGCGGTAAAGCAGAAGCTGTTAATGCCCTGGGACACAGAGCAAACCCGAGGGACTGCCTGCTGCAAGGGTTCTGGGAGAACACAGCACAAGGCTCTGCAGGCACCATCGTACCTGCCGTGGAAAACGCAGGAAGATTTTCAAATGCGCGAATGGCAAAAGAAAAAAAAAGATACTTGCTCAATTAGCCTGAAGGGATCCAAGGTTTTTTCAGCTTTGCATCTTTTTGGACTCCTCAAAGCAAGGAACTCCGTTGCCCGTTTTACAGATGGATGGCTCTGGGAACACGCTTGGAGGAATTAGTTGTAACTTTGTTCACCAGGAGGTTTCTTTCTGCCAGCCAGCAAGAAATCCCTCGTTTTCATGACAACCAAAACAAAAACAAGTGACCATGCATTAAAGTGAAAAGAATCCCCTTTAGAATGTGAATAGAGCTACAAATTACCAGGCATAAGCACGTACCCAAGGAACTGGCTGTTTGTAAACTAGCTGGTTTTTCTAACTGTGGTTATACACAGGCAAAAAAAAAAGAACAGAAAACATTAAAAAAAAAAAGAAACCAGAAGAAAGGGGGAAAGGGGGAGCCCTGGTACTTTATTGCTCTTCTACCTAAATGGATCATAGGAATTGCAGTGATAAGTACACTGTGGTTTTGAGCTGACTGCAGGAGTTTGAGCTCCACTTTCCTCTTTTTGTCCAATAGGAAAGTGCTTAGCTGAGGCATTTTGAAGGATTTAGAGAATTGCCTGGTGGTACTGAGCCCGTGACAGGAGAGGACGAACATGTCATCATTGGGCAGCCCCAAAGGTATCTCTTACTTGTGAAAACAGAGGCTTACGGCTGCCGAAAAAGCATTCTGTGTCTACATGTCTGCCTAGACTATACATAAACAAATTCCGAAACGGCAGGAGACTGTGTTTAGGTATTTGCAGCATCACTGTCAGAAAGCTTGCAGAATTATTCCTCTGTCTTGCGAGGTGACATCAGCATTACAGCAGGTACTTTTTGTACTCTCCTTTAGGACTAGGGTGCACTGGCACGCCCTGAGGTGCCGAGGATGCCAGCCGAAGTGCTGGGCATTAATTTATTCCTGCTATTGCCCCTTCTCTCGCCGAACCGAAATCCTTACAGCCAGTTACTAAATTCAGTCATTTCCCTTCTCGGCTGCGTTTATACCAACACGAAGGCACGTATGTGTTTGTGGGCGAATTCTTACGGGACTTGGTTTGGTTTGGGGTTTTTCAGGTAGGTTGGTTGGTCTTGGTGGGGTTTTTATTTGTTGGATTTTGTTGGGTTTTTTTTCTAAGCCCTCATTAACTCCACTCACGCTGTCTTACTCTGTTTGCCACTGCTTAAGTAGTGCTTTTTTAAAAAAGCAACCAATTAGCACCTCATCAGCTTCAATTAGAGGAGACAAAAGCAGTGTAAAGATAACTCAATGAGAGGGGGTGGCACAACATCATGTAATCACTTAAGACAGCGGTGAGCATTCACTGTGCTGGCTCTGCCGGGCCTATTCACCTTTTTTTCTTCTTTCTGGATGCATTTAAGACCCCTTTTTTTTTCCCTT
>NW_020897847.1:57043-58790 GCF_003984885.1 Neopelma chrysocephalum | reverse complement strand
GGGGACACCAATCTTTGGGTCCCCTGGCATGAGGACAGCTGGCACTGGGGTCCCCTGGGGGGAGGACGTCTGAGGTGGAGACACCAAGGAGGGGGGACACACCTGGGGTGGGGACAGCTGAGGTGGGAACACCGGCCATTGGGAACTTTGGAATGGGGACACCTGGGGTGGCGACACCAGCCACGGGGTCTCTTGGTGTGGGGACACCAGGGGTGGGGACACCGGCCATTGGGTCTCTTGAGGTGGGGACACGTGGCAAGGGAGGGGGGGACACCTGGAGAGGGGGGGAACACTGGCCATTGAGTCCTTTGGCGTGGGGACACATGGCAAGGGGACACCTGGGGGTGGGGACACCTGGAAAGGGGAGGGACGCCTGGGAAGGGTGGGCACACCAACCATTGGGTCCCCCAGGGGCTCTGGCCGGGCCTTGTCCGCCCCCCGGGCCGGGGGGGTCCCCGCCGGTGCCCCCGGAGCCCCCCGGTCACGATCGCACGTGTCGGGACAGAGCCCCGGCCCCGCCCAGCGCCCCGCCCCTCCCTCCTCATTGGTGGAGACGCGGCCCCGCCCCTCCGCTGATTGGCCAGCCGTGCCTGGCGCTGGGCGGGGCCCCGGGGGTCGCGATCGCGACCGGGGGTCGCGACAGAACCCAACCCCCACCCCCCGTGAGTACCGAGCCCGGCGCTTGGCGGGGTTTGGCGGGTGACAAGCGGGGTCGGGGGGGGTCCCGGGGGGGCTCCGGGAGGGGTCTGGGAAGTCCCGGGGGGAGTCCGGGCGTCCCAGGGGAGGTCGGGAGTCCCGGGGTCCCCCGGAGCACCCCAGGGACCCCAACGGCCCCCAGGGACCCGAGGGGACACCCCTAGAAACTCCAGGGGACACGCCCGGCGACCTGATCCCCTGCAGCCCCCCCGGGGGCCCCCCAGAACTCGCCCCCCGGGGTGCACAGGGCCGGGCCGGGGGGGCAGAGGGACACCCCAAAGGGCGGAGGGGCTGCCGAGGGGCGGGGGGGTCGCGGGGCTGTCCCGGCCGAGGGGACGGTGCCGGGCGGCACGTCCCGAGCGCGGGATTGCGACAGACAGACAAACCCTCCCCGACAGACAAACCCTCCCCGGCTTCCTCTGAGTCACCCGCACACCCTCCCCGGCCCCAAAAGGGGCGGCGGGGCGGACACAGGTGGGGACGGGGGGGACTCAAGAGGGGTTGAGGGGACCCAACCCCAGGGCATCCCAGCAGGGCAGGAGGCCAATCCCACCCCCAAACCCCATCCAGCCCCCCCCCCCCCCCGTGACACTCCACAAGCTGCTCAGAGGCCGCCAGCAGCTCCCACTCCTGTCATGAGCTGATGGGTCTCAGCCCTCAGCTAGCAGGAGCTGGGGGGGACGGTCCTGGGGGTGTCTCAGCCCCCAGCTGTGCTCACCCACCCACGACACCCCAATATCTCTCCCCACAGCCGCCGTCACCATGTCGGCTGGAAACGGCGCGGGGCCGCCACAGGACGGGCCGGAGGTGAAGGTCGGGGGGCACGGGGGGCTTTGAGGGGGCTGCGGGTGCCCCTGGGGACCCCCCCTCAGTGCCACCACCCCGCAGAGCGTGGTGACCCGCGTGGCCAACCTGGCCCTGGTGAGCTGTGCCTGCGGGGCCGTGGCCACGGCGTACGAGAGCACCAAGGAGAGACACCCCTGCATCCGCTCCGTCTGCGAGGCCGCCGAGAAGGGGGTGAAGACGCTGACGGCGGCGGCCGTGAGCGGGG
>NW_020897847.1:42560-57033 GCF_003984885.1 Neopelma chrysocephalum | reverse complement strand
GAAGGGCTGGAGAAGCTGGACAAGAAAACGGGAGGGAAAACACCCCACGAGATTTGGGGCTCCCCCCAACCCGTCCCCATCAGAGCTGCTGCTCAGGGCAGGGGGGTGTTTAACCCACCTCTTTTGCCGTCCCCAGTTTCCAGCGCCAACGAATTGGCCTGCAAAGGGCTGGACAAGCTGGAGGAGAAGCTGCCCATCCTGCAGCAGCCCCCTGAGAAGGTACCGGGGGCGGGTGGGGTGGGCAAACACACGGGGGGACCCCCCAGCAGCGCCTAACGGGGGGCTGTGGGTGTCCCCTCCCAGCTCATCTCGGACACCAAGCTGCTGGTGACCTCCACGGTGACGGGGGCCCGGGATGTGCTGAGCAGCACCGTGGCCGGGGCCAGGGACGCCGTGAGCAGCCGGGTGACCGGCGTGGTGGACATGACCCGGGGGGCCGTGCAGGGCGGCGTGGAGCTGACCAGGTCAGCGGTCAGCAGCGGGGTCAGCACCGTCATGGGCTCCTCCGTGGGCCAGATGGTGGCCAGCGGGGTGGGCTCCGTGCTGGGCAAGTCGGAGGAGCTGGTGGACCATTACCTGCCCATGACCAACGAGGAGCTGGGTGAGCAGCTGATCCCGACCCCCCGAGACGTGTCATGGGATGGTGGGAAAAGGGGCTTGGAGCAGGCCCTGATGCTGAGGAAGAGCTCAGCAAAGGTGCCAAGTTTGGCTGCCCAGCCCAGCCAGGGACATCCGTGGGAGCCTGGTCCTGGTCCAGAGGGAATTTGGGGACCTACTGGGGTGTTTTCCAGCCCCAACCCTTCCCTCCCCTCACCCCAACCACAAAGAGACTCCAGGGGCTCCCGGTGTTTTTCATTAGAAAACCCTTTATATTCATTTCATGTCGGTCGAAATCACGAGAGATTAGGTAGGAGGGGGTGGGCAGAGCCCGGGCAGGGGGATGGAGGCTCGACAGGGAGGTGGTGGTGCTGGTGGTGGTGGTGGTGGGGCCTCCTCAGCAGCTCCTGTCCCTCAGCCAAGCTGGCCACGGCCGTGGAGGGCTTCGAGCCGGAGCAGCAGAAGCAGCAGCAGAGCTACTTCGTGCGCCTGGGCTCCCTGTCCAGCAAGGTGCAGCACAGAGCCCTCCAGCACTCGCTGGGCAAGCTGCAGAGCGCCCGCCACAGCAGCCAGGACCTGCTGGCACAGCTCCAGCGCGCCCTCGACCTGGTAGGACCCATCCCTGTACCCCCCTCCCTGTGTCACCCCAGCGTGTCCCCCACCCACCCACCCACCGCGGGCTCTCCTCCCTCCCAGGTGGAGCACCTGAAGCAGGGCGTGGACCAGCGGCTGCAGGGAGGGCAGGAGAAGCTGCAGCAGATGTGGCTGGAGTGGAGCAAGAAGCAGCCGGGCGGTGCCACCAAGGACCCGGCGGCACCGGTGGCACCGGAGGTGAGGGAGGGAAGGGATCATCCAGGGGTGGTTCCTGGCTCCTCTTTGTGCCCAGACCCCGAGGGAGGATCCCCAGCCCCCCCTTTAAGAGGCTGCTGGTAACTCTGCCCCGGGGGGGCCACTTGGGGCTTGGCTTTTTCCAAGGGGCTGATTTCACAAAACCCAAATAAAGCCCCGGGGGCAGGGGGGGGCACCGGTGGCACCAGAGGTGGGTGGAGGGCAGGGGGGGTGTCCCCCTGGGGGGGGGGGGTGACCCGGGGTGGGTGACCCCAGCCCTCAGCAGCCCGTTTCCCCCCGCAGGCGGTGGAGTCGGGCGCTCTGGCCATGCTGCAGGGGTTGGCCCAGCAGCTGCAGAGCTCCTGCCAGCCCTTGGTGAGCAGCCTGCAGGGGCTGCCCGGCAGCATCCAGGACACGGCGGGGCAGGTCCGGCACAACGTGGAGGAGCTGCGGGCGGCCCTGACCTCGGTCGGGTCCCTGCAGGACCTGTCGGGGGCCGTGCTGGCCCGTGCCCGTGCCCACGCCACCCGTGCCCGGCAGCTGATGGACGAGCTGGTGGAGAAGGTGGCCTCCAGCCCCCCCCTGACGTGGCTGGTGGGACCCTTCGCCCCCTCCAACGAGCGCCCCGTGGACATAAAGTAGCGTCCTCTGGGCTGCCCGTGCCCTCCCCACACACCCCAAAAGCCTCAGCAGGAGCAGCTACTAAACCACCCCCTTCCCCAAGCCCACCTTGCCCCCCTAACCTTGTGCCTGCCCCCCCCTCGCACGGCTCTGTCCCTTGTCCCCTGCTCTGTCCCTTGTCCCCTGCGGGAACGTGCCTTGGACCCCCCAAGTGCCTGTTGGGGGTCCCCTCCAGCCCCCCTGGAGGGGTCCCCTGTGCCCCCAGTGCCTTCCTTGTAGGGTGAGACCAGCACAAGAAGCAATAAACTGGTTAGTTTTGCACTGGGCTGAGGTTTCTTTGGGGGGGTCGGGAGGGGGGGGTTGGGTTGGTATCGGGGCTCTGGAGGAACAACCCCCACCCCCCACGACCTGGGGACCCCCATTCCACAGGCAGGGAACCCCCCCGGCCAGTGGGAGCAGGGGTGGGAGGAGAGGGGCTGGCACTGGGATCGGGAGCAGGGGGGGCCTGGAGGGGCTGAGTCAGACCCATCCTGGGGAGGGGGGGTCTGGCAGTCAGGGGGTGCAGGGCAGGACCTGCTCATCCCGCTGGGGGCAACAGGCCCCCCCCTGTGCCCCCCATCTCACACCCAGGGGTGTCACCCACCCCCCAGTGCCCATGGCACGGGCAGCAGGGCAGTGCTGGGGCTGAGTGTGGGGGCTGAGCCAGACCCCAGGGCCCCCCCAGTGGGTGTCCCCTCGCCCCACGTGCCCCAGCTGCCCACCCCTCCTGCCAGCAGCCCCCTGTGCCCCCCGTGTCCCAGCGGTGGTCCCGCTGCAGCACTTGGCAGTGGGGGTGGCACTGAGGCAACCACCAACCCCCCCAGACCCGGGGGGTGCCCCAAATTCAACCTGGCACAGCTGAAACCACGTCCTTGGTGGCACCAACACGGCTCAGGTCGTGTCTGGGTGTTTGTTATTCCATGTGCTGCAGCCAAAGGGATTCGAGCTGGAACCCTAAACCCCCCTGAGACAGGGGGATGTCCCAGTGTTGGGGTCTGGGTTGCCCCCACGTCTTTCCCATCCCAAGGATGGGCCTGACCCTCTGGAAAACCTCCCCCCACACACCTCTGGCCTCCCCCTTCCCAGCAGTCGGGCAAGAGGCACATGGGGAGGGGGGGGGATTTTTTCCGGGGCTTTATTTGGGTTTTGTGAAATCAGCCCTTGGAAAAAGCCAAGCCCCAAGTGGCCCCCCCAGGGCAGAGTTACAGCACCAGCAGCCTCTTAAAGGGGGAGCTGGGGATCCTCCCTCGGGGTCTGGGCACAAAGAGGAGCCGGGAATGTCTTTGTTGGACGTGGAAAAAAAAAGCTCCGGAGCGTTGCAAAAGAGCAAAGAGAGCAAGAGCCAGAGCTGGTGCCCAGCACGGGGCAGGAGGATGCCCCAAGTCCCTTCCTGGGGCAGTTAGGAGAGAACACACCAGTTTTATTCTGTTTTTACCCCAAAAGTTGGTGCCCAGCCCTTCTGCTGCCCCTGGGGCAGAAGGATCCAGCTCCAGCAGCTCCCTCTGGCTGGAAAGAGGAGGATAATGGAGGATGATGGAGCTGAGGAAGAGCTCAGCAAAGGTGCCAAGTTTGGCTGCCCAGCCCAGCCAGGGACATCTGTGGGAGCCTGGTCCTGGTCCAGAGGGAATTTGGGGACCCACTGGGGTGTTTTCCAGCCCCAACCCTTCCCTCCCCTCATCCCAATCACAAAGAGACTCCGGGGGCTCCCGGTGTTTTTCATTAGAAAACCCTTTATATTCATTTCATGTCGGTCGAAATCACGAGAAATTAGGTAGGAGGGAAAAAAAAAAAAAAAACAAAAAACAAACAAAACAAAAATAAAACAACCAAAAAAAAAAAAAGAAACAAAAAAACAACCCAACAAAATAAAATGAAAATAATAAAAAGGGAGGGGGGGACAAATACAGACACCAGCACAGCCCCCCCACAGGCGGTGCCTCCGCAGGGACACGGGACAAGACCAAGGACATCGGCTACGTGTGACTTGGGGAAGTGACTCCAGCAGGGGACGAGGCACAGGCTGGTCTCCCTTCCCAGCCTCTCCTCCTCCTCCTCCTCTTCCTCCTCCTCCTGCTCCAGGTGGGAGCTGTTTTTCCTCAGCTCTCCTCCGTGTCCTCCGCAGCCTCCGGCTCCCGCTCCGGCCCAGCTCGCTCGGCCTTGGGATAGTCCTGCATGCTGCTGAAGGGGAGACAATCCCACATCCCAGTTCTTTCCCAGGCTGGGAAAGCCTGACACGGCCCCAGCTCCCCCCAGATCACCCTGGGAAGAGCCCAGTGGGTCACAGGCAGCCCCAGCCCCCCTCACTCACTTGTTGTGGGGCTCCTCGGGCGCCTCCGGCTCTGCAGCTCCCACCCCTTGGCTTTTGTCCTTCTCCTCTGTGCCCTCTGATTTTTGGGACAGGGATTCACCGTTCACAGGACCTGGCAGGTCTGACAGGGAAAAGAGAGAGAGGCTCAGGCACTTGGAGCCTCTCGTCCATCCCAACCCAGTGGGCCAAGGATCCACAGCCAGGGGTTGTCCCCGGACACCCAACTGAGCCTGAGGGGACCCCAGGCCTGGCTGAGCCCAAGAGATGCAAGAAGGGCCTCAAAACCTCCACCCCCCAGCCCAGGGCAGTGCCAGGGTGGATTTTCCCTGGCAGCTCCTCCAGGAAGGCTCTTGCAGCACCCCTGGGCCGTCTTGGCTCTGAGGGTGGAAGATCCCAGTCACCAGCTGCCTGAGCCGGTGTCCAAGGACACCTCCACGTCCCCCTGTTGGAGCAGAGCTCAGGCTGGCTGGGAGGAACCATCCTGGGCCAAAACCCAGCCTGGAGGCCCCCAGAGCCCGGGCGTGGGGCCCGAGGTTTGCCCTCTGCCCTCCCTGCGCCAGCGTCCCACGCCCAGCCCTTTCCCACCCCTGGCACTCGGGCAAAGCAGGGCCTGGAGGGGCTGATCCCTCCACCACCCAGGGCAAGAGCCACCTCCCCACATCCCTACTCCCCAGTGGGACGGGATGTGCCCCGGGAAGGGCCTTGGGATCACGCCCAGGGGTGTTCAGGGAGCGTTACCAGCGTTCGTCTCCTCCTCCTCCCCCTTCTCGTTCCGCGCCTCCGCTCCCGGCAGCTTCTCCTGGCCCTTCTCCGCCTCCCCCTTGTCCTTCTCAGGCCCGGCTTTGTTGGCTTTCTGGAGGGCCTCCAGCTTTGGTCCCAGCACACGCGACTTCAAGCGGGTGTAGACCTCGGCAGCTTTCTCCATCACGTCCTTGTTGGCTTTGTAGCGACGGATCTGCCCCGGGAGAGCGGGAGGAGGGACCCCCTTAGAGCCTGGGGGAAGGGGGGCCCACGTCGGCTCCAGGGAGGGACTGAGCCCTCTGCTCTACCTTCTTCAGCGTGGCCACCACGTCCGTGTGCTTCTGGAGGATGTGGGAGGTGACCTGGAGCGTCCCCAGCTCCTCCAGCGCGTTCAGACACCGCTTGATGTCCTGCGGGGGTGGCACCGGGTGGCACCGGGCTCAGGATTGTCCCCGAGGGCGCCCGGGGAGCTCCCAGAGTGCCCAGAAGGGAGGAGGAGGAGCAGCCCTGGCACTGCAGCCCAGCACTCACCGGGTTATCCACCTTCAGGGCGAACTTGACCTCGCTGTGAAGCTTCTGAAGCTTCTCCTCCACCGTGGGCTCTGGAGCAGGGACAGAGACAGGCCGAGGGGTCAGGACACCACTGGAGGCCATGGCACTGCCCAGAGCCCGGGATCTGCCCCGGATCTCCCTCCCCCAGCCAGGGTCTGGTGCCCTCCTGCACCTCCAAGGTCAGCAGAGCCCCAGGGAGCTCTTCAGAGAGGATGGATTGGGGTGGGCCAACACGGGGAGAGGGTCTCAGTGTCTCTGCACTGTAAATGTTCCCTGATGCCATCCTGGGAAAGGCCCTGGAACAACCTCACCATTCCCTGTGGGACACATTCATCCCTGTCCCAGGGATGAGGGAACCACCCCGGGATCCCTTCCCTCCCTCTCCTCCCCTCCGTGGCAGGAAGCAGTGGCTCTCTCACCCTTTTTCTTCTCCATCCTCCTTTCAGGGATGGGGTCAGATTTCTTCCGGCCTCGTTCCACCTTCAAGGGTCTGTGGGAGGGAAAGGGAAGAGGGTTGTGGTGAACCCCCCGCTTGCCACCGGGCTACCAAGGCTCGTGGCACTGCCTGGAGCACCCCAAGTGCCCTGCAGCCCCCCAGCCACGCTCACCCCCAGGTCCCAGCTCCCCCGTGCCCCAGCTTCCCGGGAATGCAGCCAGGAAAAGGGAACACCAGGGAACGTCATCCTGGTAACCCCCAACACCTCCTGCACCCCTCGGGCTCGGGAGAAGGAGGGGAGGGACAAACCCAGCCCCTCTGTGGGTGCTGCAGCCCCAGGGAGCCCCGGCCCCAGCCCAGGGACACCCCGTTCCCAGGGGGATGGAGGGAAGGCAGGGAGGGGGGAGGAAAAGATGCTGACTTGCTCCGTGGCTTCTCCTCTGCTCGGCCCCTCTTCTCCTTCTGATTTGGTTTCCTTGACAACTCCGAGGGCTGTTTCTTCGCCGGCTTCTTTACCTTGGAGGAGAGAACAATGCAGGGAGAGCGGCACGGCCCTGCCCGCTGCGGCACGGATGGCACGGACACGGCACGGCCTCACCCCGTGGGCAGGGACACCCTGTGGGCACGGACACCCCATGGGCATGGACATCCCAGGGACACTGCACGGCCTCACCCCATGGACACCCCATGGGCATGGCACGGCCTCACCCCGTGGGCAGGGACACCCCATGGGCATGGCACGTGGTCACCCCATGGACATGGACACCCATGGACACGGACACCCCATGGACACGGCACAGCGTCACCCCCGGCACGTGGTCATCCCGTGGACAGGGACACCCCATGGACATGGCACAGTGTCACCCCATGGCACTCGGTCACCCCACAGCACGCGGTCACCCCATGGCACATGGTCACCCCACAGCCATAGCATATGGTCACAGCCACATTTTCATCCCATGGCCACATGGCCACCCCACAGCCACAGCACATGGTCACTCTACAGCCATGGACACGGCCACATGGTCACCCCACAGACAGATAGTCACCCCACAGACACATGGTCACCCCACGGCCATGGACACAGCCCAGGGTCACCCCCATGGCACACAGTCACCCCACAGCTGTGGCACAGTGTCACCTCCAGATCCCCGTGCTGCTTTCCCAGCTCCCCAGTCCCCTCCACAGGGAGGAACTGGCCAGGTAAAGGGTTGCCAAGAGCCCTGTGCAACCCTTCCCTGTGCTCCAGCCAAGCCTGGCTGGTGCTTCCACAGGCTCCAGGGGGAGCAAATCCCATGACTGTGGTGGGAGGAAGAGCACCTTGGAGACCATGGAATGGTTTGGGTTGGAAGGGGCTTTAAAGCCCATCTTGTTCCACTCCCTGCCAGGGACACCTTCCACTATCCCAGGTTGCTCCAACCTGGCTTTGGACACTTCCAGGGATGGGGCAGCCACAGCTTCCCTGGGCAGCCTGTGCCAGATGTGAGGCCACAGCTGGATGGGGCATCCTGGGCCAGGGGAAGAGCTGCCATGGCAAGGCAGGGATGTGCCTGTGGACACACAGCCCTCCCCAAGACTGTGTGGGCACCCCAGGGTAACCCAGGGTGAGGAGAGCAGGTCCCTGCTGGCTCCACACTCACCTCCTTCTCCGGCTCCAGCTCCGAGTCCGAGGAGGACGCGGCCTTGGTCCGGCCCCTCCGGCCCTTTTTGGCCACCTCATCCTCGGCGCTGCTGTCCGAGTCCGAGCGCCCCTCCTCGCCCTTCTCTGCCTTCTCCTTCCTCCTCTCCTTCTCCTCCTTCTCCTGCTCCCGGAGCCGACGGATCTCCTCCTCCTGCTCCCTCTTCCTCTTCTCCTCCAGCTCCCGCCGCCGCTCCTCGTCCCTCCTCTTCCACTCGCTGATGCGATCCACGTCGCTGTCACTGTCACTGCCGGGCACAGGGCACACGGTGGCAGGGAGGGGGTGACCCTCCAGCCCAGCCCCGGGGGTGTCCCGGTGTCCTGGTGTCCCATCCGACCTCACCTGTCGCTGCTGGAGCTGGTGGGGACACGCTCGGGCTTCGGTTTCCTGCCCCGGGGCTTGGGGGGGGGTTTCTCAGCTGCAAGACAACGGGGACAGGATCAGCAGGAGCCCTGGGGGTCTGTTAAAACAGCCCCAAACTGGCTCAGGGATGTGGGATGTGCCCACAAACGAGGAGATCCCATAGCCCCGGGAGCCCCTGACATCCCACACTCTTCAGCAGGAGCCCTGGGGGTCCCGCTGTTAGAACAGCCCCAAACTGGGGGCAGAGGGGCTCAGGGATGTGACCACAATGGGAGGAGATCCCAGAGCCTCGGGAGCCCCTGCCATCCCATGTTCCCATCCCCAAGAGGCAGGAGATGGCAGGACAGCCCCCTGGCTCACCTGGCTTGCGGCCCCGCGGCGCCTTTTTCACCGACATGTCCGAGTCCGAGTCGGAGTTGGAGTCGGACTTGGTCATGTCCACGGTGGCATTTCCCACCTCCAGGTCAGAGTCCACTTTGGAGTCGGAGTCAGAGCCAGACTCCACTTTCTGCAGGCAGAGAGAGGGGCTGGGATGGAGGGTGGCACTGGAGTGGCAGCACCCCAGACCCAGAACACCCTGAGCCCCAACAGTGTCCCAAACCCAGAACACCCTGAGCCCCAACAGTGCCCCAAACCCAGAACACCCTCAGCCCCATCAGTGCCCCAAAACCAGAACACCCTGAGCCCCAATAGCACCCTAAACCCAGAACACCCTGAGCCCCAGCAGTGCCCCAAACCCAGAACACCCTGAGCCCCAACAGTGCCCCAAAATCAGCGACACCCAAATCCCAGCAGTGTCCTGAATCCCATAAACACCCCAATCCCAGCACTGCCCCAATCCCAGCACTGCCCTGAATCCCATTAGCCCCCCAATCCTACCAGTGCCCAAATCCCAGCTGCACCCCAATCCCAGCGGGTCACTGAGGGGTCAGTGAGGTCCCTCTGGGTGCTCCACCACCCCCTGCTCCCCCTCCTCACAGTGCAGACCCCAACTCCTCTCCAGCTTCTCTCAGGCTGGGGGTCCTTTACCTTCTTCTTCCTCCCCCCTGCCGGCATCCTCCGCGGGGCCCTGGCCACCGGCTTCTTCTCGGGAGTGAAATCCTGTGGGAACACAGGAACAGCCTCACAATGTTGGCAGAGGCCAGCCAGGCTCCCCCAAGCCCAGAGGGGGTGCTCTCCCTCCAGCCCTCTCCCCCCCAGTGTATCCCACACCCCCCTCAGCACCTGGTCACTGTTTTTTTCCGACTCGGAAGTCGTCTCCGAGTTCTCCTCTTCCGTCCCGGAGGGGCTGCCCTGGTCCAGGTCACTGGAGGATTTCCGAGGCCGTTTTGTCACCGGCGGCATCTGGGACGGGAGAGAGGATGAGATGAGAGGAGCCCACTCCCTCTCCACCCACCACGGAAAGCCAAATGTTTCCCAAGAAAGGCTTTCTTCCAACTCTTCCCGAGCGTCCCCGCAAGAACAGCCACGTGCACACCTCTGGATTCTCCTCCGGGCTGCAACCTCCACCAGGACTGGCCATCCCACCATCCCATGGGCATCCTGAGACCCCCAAAAACAGGCTGGACCCCGTTTCCCACCAGAAATCCAGAGGGAAACCAGAGGGAATTGGTTTCCTCACCCCTTTCCGCCCCGGTGGGTTTGAGGGAAGCCCCAGGGTGTCCCCGGCCGGGCCCCTCTCCCATCCCCAGCCCACACCCACCTTCATGGCCAAGGGTTTCCTCTTGAGCCCGCTGTGGTCGCTGCCCCGATCCGAGTCCTCGTCGCTCTCCACCTTCTCCGTGGGCACGGTGGCCATGGCAGAGTCCTCCTCGTCCTCCCCGGCGTCGCTCCCCGCCATGGGGTCGTTGTCGGGGACGTCGCTGTCGGAGGAGCTGGCGGGCTACGGACAGCGGGAGCAGAGCAGAGTTAGAGGGGCCTGGGGGGCGTTTTGGGGGGGCAGGAGAGGAGAGGAGAGGGGAGGAGAGGGGGCACAAAGGGTGGGGAGTGAAGGATGGCAGAGCTGTGCGTGCAGAGCAGCCTCCCCTCCCGGCACGGATCCCTTTGGAAGGCACAACCCCCCCCGTCCGTGGGAACGCTGCTGCGACCCCCTTCTGATCCCACAGCCCCTCACACACCACCCTGAGAGCACCAGCCACACGCTCCTGGATTCCCCAGCTCAACCGCTGCCTCACTCCCCTCTTCCCCTCATCCAAAATCCCTGGAGCATCCCGGAGCTGGGAGCCCCCCTGGAGCAGCCCCCAGCCCTCCCCGGCCCTGACGGCGCCAGACAAGCGGGGGGTGCCTGGGTTTGGTCTCTCCTTCGGCGTCAGGGAGCGGCCGTTCCCCTTCCTCCACCTGGATCAGGCCTCTTCCCGTCCTCTTCCCGCGGGAAAGGGCTGCACAAGGAGTCCAGGTGGCCACCACGCTCTTCCCAGTTGGCATCTCCCGTGTCCTGCTCCCTGAAGGTCTCCTCGCTCCTCCAGCCCATCAGCAGGTTCCTCACGCAGGGACATCAAACCCCAACTTCCATCTTCTGGGGAACAGGTGTTCCTAAAGCCTGGATCCTTCCAGCTGCTGGGAAAGCCTCTCCTTGCCCTTGACTGTTCCTGGCACCTCGCTTCATTTAGGCCTCAAAACCAAGGAAAACCTCTATTTCAGTCTCCTCCTGCTCCTTCTGCCCGCAGGGCACGGTTGGTGCTGGTGACCCCTCGGTCACAGAAGGTCCCTATCCCTGATGGGAGTTCCTGGTGGATTCCTGGCCAGGGCAGGTGCTTCCTTCACCACCACCAAGCTCCAAGTTTTCAAGCACCGCCACGGTGTCACCTCACCCCACATCCAGAGCTCGGGGTGCAACCATCTCCCAGAGCCCCTCCAACCACATCCTGGTTCCTCACCAGAGCCATTCCCTGATCTCCAGACCTGGACCTCGTTGCTCACCTCAAAAACCTTCCTCTGCCTCTCCAGCCCAACTTCCTACAACGCCAGACAATCATTCTACGATACAATGAACCACAACTGTGGTCACAAGATGCCCCCACGAGCAGCTGACAAAGAACCATCTCTCTGAATCCCACTGGAGGGCTCAGAACCTCGGAAAGGGATGGAAAAGGGGACCGTCCAACAGTCCAGGACGAGCAAGCCTCAAGCTCTTGCTCCGACAACAAAACCTCCGCGATTTTGGGCGAGCACCGCAAAGCAAAAGCACCTTCTCGAGGAGGAGAGCGGAGTCCAACAGCGGGGGAGAGGGCAGGGAAGCGAAGGGGAGCCGATTCCACCCCGAGAAAGCCAAGCTGGAAGCGCATCAGCAGCAAGGAGAAGCGGAGAGAGGAGCAGAGAGCGAGCTGGAGGGATGGAGGGTCCTGGCAGCCCCCCCGCCCGGCCCGCACTCACCGCAGGGGCACTGTAACTGGCGTGAGGGTTGTTCTGGATTTCCCACAGCCCCTCGTTGAAGCCTTTCCTCTTGTTGGGTTTGCCATATTTGTCTTTGTACTTTTCGTAAGGGAACAGATCTTTAGGGCCCAAGAAGGCTCTGAAGGAGAGAGACACACAAAGCAGAGGTGAGGCCGGGGCGCGGGGCCCGGGGCGGGGGGCGCGGGGCTGCGCTTACGTCTCGTGGGTGCCGAAGAAGAAGATGGGGTACTTGTTCGGGGGGGGTTTCACGGCGCCGTCCGCGATGTCATCGATCTGAAAGGAAACCCAAAGCAGGGGGTTGGTCAGACAGGGGCGGTGACACACAGCGGCGACACAGAGCGGCGACAACGTCCTCAAGCCCCGGCAAAGCGACGTCGGCCTCCGGCACCCGCGGCAAGGAAGCCCCCGGACGGGGCCCTGGCTGGGGATCAGGGTCCCTGGCCGTGGATCAGGGGCTGGATCGGGGTCCCTGTTGGTGGCAAGAGAGCCCTGGCCATGGATCAGAGTCCCTGAGGGATCCCGGCGGGATCTCTACAAGAGTAAGCGGAGGGGTCCGGGCAGAGCTCGGCGCGGGGTCGTCTCTCCACGTGCTACTCCCCAGAGATCCATCGCCCCGAGGGACCGAGGGGAGCCCCGGCAGGGGGTGGGGGGCGATTGCTGAGCGGCCCGAGGGTCCTTCCCGGCTGCAGGAATAGCCCCGGGATGCGCGGGGCCACCCCCGTCTTCTGTGCTCCGGGCGGGCGGGGGGGGAGCCCCGGGGTGCCGGGGAGGTCTTCGGGGTGGGGGGGACCCTTCCCCAAAAAAAGCAAGCGAGCTAAAGCAGAGGGGCTGCAGCGGCGCGAGGGCTCTCCTGGGAGGAGGAGGAAGAGGAGGAGGTGGTATCCCGGCATCCCGCATCTCCCGGCATCCCGCATCTCCCGGCATCCCGCATCTCCCGGCGCGGCCAACGCGGCGTCGGCTCCGGCGCCCGGAGCTTCCCCGGTCCCGCACGGGTTCCACCTGCCGGTCCCTTCCCACGGGACACGTTCAGAGGATGAACCTGCCTCGCCTGGGACACCCAGCAGTCCCCCTCCGAGCGCATCCCAAAGCAGCTCCCGCTCCTCCGGGCAGCACCGCGGCACGACGCTGTCACCCCGCAGCGGGACGGGCTGTCCCCACCCAGAGAACCCCCACGAACAGCACCAGCACCCCCCGAGCACTCACGGCAGCCCCCCACCCCTGTCACACCCAGCGTGTCCCCCCCCGCTGTCCCCAAGAGGGGACAGACCCCAGCTCTGTCCCCCCACGGTGAGGAGAGAGAGCAGATGGTGTCCAGGTCAGGAGCTGGAAATGGGAATGGGGGATGAGGATGGAGGATGAAGGGCAGGACTCTGCTGGGATGCTGGGGGTGGCTGTGAGGGGCGACCCCAGGGTTGGGGGCACCCCAGCTGGAAGGAGGGACCCCAGGCCACGGCCCCAGGGGTCCCTCATCCAGGGACAGACACCATTGCGGGACCCCCCCATCTCCCTCGGAGCAGTTGCCAGGATGGGACCCCCAGCCTGGTGCCGGGTCCCCTCCCAGCACAGGTACCAACACGGGACCCCAGTTCCAGTCCCAGACCCCCATCCCAGTCTGGGATTCTTCATCCCGGTACAGGTGCCAACACAGCACCTGTTTGATCCCCTGCCAGGATCAAACTCCAGGTCCAGCACAGGTGCTGCTGTTGGATCCCCATCCCAGGGCAGGACCCCATCCCAGGGCAGGGCTCCCGTCACGGTATGGGATGTCCATATGGGATCTCCGTGCCAGTACTGGGCCCTCATCCCAGTACAGGTGCTGCCATGGGGTCCCCCATTCCAGTACAGGACATCCCATTCCAGTTCCAGGCCCCCATCCCAGTGTGGGTGCTGGAATAGGGCCGCCCATCCCAGTGCAGCCCATCCCAGTACAGCACATCCCATCCCAGTGTGGGTGCTGGGAAAGGATTCACATCCCAGGGGAGACACCGACACGGGTCCCCCATCCCAGGATGGGACATGCCATCCCTTCTACCCCGGTACAGGCACCGTTATGGCATCTCCATCCCGGTACCGACCCCCCATCCCCGGTACGGAACCCTCACCCCGGTACAGGGCACCCCATCCCTGCAGGGGTCCCGTTATGGCACCTCCATCCCAGTACCGTCCCCTCATCCCGGTCCGGGTCCCGTTATGGCATCTCCATCCCGGTGCGGGTCCCCTGCCTCGGGATAGGGGCCGGTACATGTCCCCCCACCCGGGTACCGGGATCTTCATCCCAGTCCGGGATCCCCATCCCGGTCCCCCGTCCCCATCCCGGTCTGGGATCCCCATCCCGGTCCACGCACCGTTACGGCACCTCCATCCCGACAGGAGCCTCCTGTCCGGGCACAGCAGCCGGTGCGTGCCCCCATCCCACCCCCATTCCCCCCTCCCGCTCCCACCCCCATCCCGGTCCGGGACCCCCCGTTCCCTCCCCCGGGTAGGGGGTGGGGGTGGGGGGACGGCGCGGCCCCGCAGGTCTCTCACCCGGGCCGGCCAGTGCGGGTAGCCCTTCATCTTGGCGAAGACGAGGTCTCCGGGTTTGAAGCTGTGTGGCATGGCGGCACCGGGCGGTCCCGGGGGGCACCGGGGGGCACCGGGCGCGGGCAGGCCCAGCCCAGGCCGCGGCAGCTCCGGGCAGCTCCGGGCGGGCGGCGGGGGCGGCCCGCGCCGCACGGCACGCAGGATGTCCCGCCCCCGGCCGCCGCCGCGCCGCCGGTTGGTCGCCGGGGGTGTCGGTCAGCGGCTCTGGCCAATGGGAGCGAGGAGGCGGCCCGGCGGGATAACGGGATTGGGCCGCGCCGCCGGAGGCGCCGAAGCGGGGGGCGCTGGGGGGGGCGGGGCCGAGGGGAGGGGGGTCATGGGGATATGGGGGGG
>NW_020897847.1:34948-37560 GCF_003984885.1 Neopelma chrysocephalum | reverse complement strand
GAGAGAGAGAGAGGGACATGGGAGGGACAAAGATATGAGAGGGGGATCACAGGGATGTGGGAGGGGACAGGGATATGGGGGTCACAGGGATATGGGGGGGACAAGAATATTAGGGGGGTCACAGGGATATGGGGAGAGGGCTGGAAGCTTATGGGAGGCACAAGGATTGGGGGGAGTCAGAGGGCTATGGGGAGGGGGACAGGGCTGAGGGGTCGCAGGACATTTGTCGGGGGCAAGGACTGGGGGGGTCACAGGGCTGTGGGGGAGAGTTCAGGGCTATAGTGTGTGGACCACGGCTATGGGGAGGGGGCTGTGGGGTGGGACAAACCCCCACCCTGCCCCATACACACCCCACATGGGCCCCCCGGCCTGGGGACACGGCTGAAGCCCTTCCCTGCACCCTCGGCCAGGCTGAACCCGCTCGGCACTGGGGTGGGTGTTCCCGACCTGAGCTCAGCCTGACCCTGAGCTCAGCCCAGCTAAACCAGAGCAAACAGCGCCAGGAGCCGCCCCGGGGGCCGGGGTGGGATTTAACCCGGGTTTAACCCAAACTGGATTATCTGCAAGGTCACGGAAACGCAGGCTCTGCCCACAGCGGGCTGTTCCCGGCGGGAACAAAACCCAAACACCAAACCACGCCCGGGGGGGAGAAACTGTTCCCAGGGGGGAAATCATGGCTCTGCGGGAGGTGTGGGAACAACCCCCGGGTGGGGACAGACCCTGGGGCGTGTTGAGAGGGAATTTGTGGAGTGAGGGGTATATGGAGGATGTTGGGAGTTCCCATTGTAAGGGAGTTCTCAGTCCTGCTGGGCTGTGCCATGTCCCGGCTGTGCCATATCCAGTCTGTGCCGTATCCCATTTGTGCCATATCCCAGCAGTTCTCAGGGGTCTCTGTGTTCTCCACAGTGTCTCCTGTGCAGGAATCCCCACTGGTGATCCCGCTGTGGGTCCTTCCTTCATCCCTGTGTTCGTGGCTCTGGGTGCCGCTGTGGTGTCCCAGGGGTTGATCCCTGTGCCGATGCCACCGGAGGAGCAGTGCCAGGAGCTGTTTCACAGACCCCCCCATTTGGGGCGGGGGTCCACCTCATGGCAGCCCCTTCCTCGGCAGTGAGTGTCCCGTGTCCCAGGAGGAGGAGGAGGAGTTGTTGTGCTGTGGAATTAAACCTCGTGGAGCAGCCTGACTTGCAGGGTGCGTGTCCATCCTCGGATTTTGAGCCCCTTGACCCATCTCCCACCTGCGTTGTGGGGTGGGAGGGACATGAGCCCCCTCTCCGTGTCCTTTAGCCCTTCCAGCCCAGGCTGTGGCCCAGATCCAGAGCCTGTTTTGGGCTGGTTTGGTCAGCCCAGGGCTGCTCCCAGGGGCACTGGGGGGGCTCAGGCTGTGGAGCGGGGGCTGCGGGCACAGGCTTGGGGGAGTCTGGGGTCCGTGGGGGGCTGTGGGTGCAGCCTGGGGGAGCCTGGAGGCTCTGGGTGTGCAGTCTGGGGGGAGCCTGGGGTCTGTGGGTGCAGGTCTGGGGTCTGTGTGGGTCTGTGGGTGCAGGTCTGGGGTTTGTGGGGGGTGTGGGTGAGGGCCTGGGGACGGGTGGGGGGGGTCTAAGGTTCCAGGTCTGGGGTCCAGGGGGGTCTGTGGCTTCGAGTCTGGGGTCGGGGGGTGCAGGTCTGTGGGTGAAGGCCTGGGGACTGGGGAGGGGTCTCAGGGTGTGGGTCTGGGGTCTTTGGGGGTCTGTGGCTGCGGGTCTTGGGCAGTCTAAAGGTTCAGGTCTGAGGGTTTTGTGGGTGTCGCCTGAGCGGGTGCCTGGGGTCTGTGGGGGTCTGTGGGCGCAGGTCTGGGGTCTGTGTGTGAAGGCCTGGGGTCTGTGAGTGCAAGTCTGGGGTCTGTGGGGGTCTGGGGGTGTGGGTCTGGGGGTGAAGGCCTGGGGTCTGTGTGGGTCTGTGGGTGAAGGCCTGGGGTCTGTGTGGGTCTGGGGGTGCAGGTCTGGGGTCCGTGGGTGCAGGTCTGGGGTCTGTGGGGGTCTGTGTGGGTCCGTGGGTGCGGGTGCGGGCTCCGTGGGGGTGTCCGGGTGCAGCCTGTCTGTACCGTGGGCTCGGGGGGGATCTGTGTGTCCCACCCCCGCCGCCGCCGGGGCCCGAGCGGGGCCGGGCCCGGCCCGTTCCGGTGACGGTGAGGGCGGGCCGGAAAGGTGAGGGCGGGGCCCGGCCCTGGCCCGGCGCTGTCCCGGCGCTCCCGATCCCGATCCCGGCCCTATCCCGGCCCTGTCCCGGTGTTCCCGATCCCGGCCCGGTGTTCCCGATCCCGGCCCGGCCCGTGCCGGCGTTCCCGGCCCCGCCATGCGCAAGTTCTTCCAGGAGATCAAGGCCGACCTGAAGTTCAAGACGGCGGGGCCCGGGCAGAAGCTCTCGGAGCCGTCCCGGTAACGGGGAGGGGAGGGACGGGCGCCATCCCAGGGCCTCCCTGAGGGAACGGGGGGGACACCGGGACCGGCACATCCCCCGGGGGTCACCGGTGTCCCCGCTCCGTGGGGCCGGTTTTGGGGCGTTATCCCCCGGGTTGGGTCGTTAACCCCGGGTTTGGGTCGTTTTCCCCGAGTTTGGGTCATTTTCCTTGGGGTTTG
>NW_020897847.1:32596-34938 GCF_003984885.1 Neopelma chrysocephalum | reverse complement strand
GTCATTGTCCTTGGGGTTTGGGTCGTTTTCCCCATGTTTGGGTCGTTTTCCTCGGGTTTTGACTCATTTTCCCGGGTTTTGGGTTGTTTTCCCTGGGTTTGGGTCATTCCCCCATATCCTGGGAGAAAGGGGGGGTCTTGTTCATTTTGGGGTCCCTGTCATGCCTGGAAGGGGGTGTGTTGTGCCCCCCCCCAAAATGAGGCTCTCCCCTCTCTCTTTTAATTAACACTCCTCTAATTAACCGCCAACCTATAAATGAACCCCCCTGGGCTGGGCCATGGGGTGTCTCGTTCCTTTTGGGATTATCCCTGCGCAAGAGGGGGTGTCCCCCTGTCCCCCTAATTAACCCCCCATAACCCGCACCCTAATTAACCCTAATTAATCCCGAAGGGGGGTCACCAAGCCCGTGTCCCCCTTCCCAGGGCCCCCAGGGAGAAGCCCAAAGCCGAGGCGGCCCCCAAGCCCCGCCAGGCCCCGACGGACGAGGCTCAGATGGCGGCGGCCGCGGCGCTGGCCCGGCTCGAGCTGAAGCCCAAGGGAAAGGCGCCTTCCTGCTCCCAGGAATCCATCAAGAACCAGGGTAGGAGCGGCTGGAGCTCCGGCAGAGCCTGGGGATGGAAAACCCAGTTTCCTGGGTGGAAAACTGCCAGGGTGGGGCACCAGGAGCCGCTTGAGCGCGATGGGAATGGGGTCGGGGTCACGCTCGCCCTTGGGCTGGGACAGAGCACCTGGGCGGGTGTTCCCTTCCCCACGTGTTCCCTTCCCTAGGTGTTCCCTTCCCCTGTGCTGTCCCAAAGCCTCTGGAATGTGCTGAGCCTCTGCTGTAACCAGGGTTTGTGTCTCCTAGTGAGGAGAGAGCTGATGGCCGAGGCAGCTGCCAGCGAGAAGGGGCTCCCCGAGGAGGAGAAGGTGAGGGAGGTGCTGCCCTTCCCTGCCTGCCCTGGGGGGATCTGCCAGGGGTGTTAAACAACAGACAAACCCAAGCCAAGCTCAGTTTGGTGCCTGGTTTTCCCTCCTTTAGGAGCAGGAGGAAGGGGCAGCTGCTCCCTCTGTCTCGGGGGTCTATTTTATCTGCCCCTTGACCGGTGCCGTCGTGAGGAAAGACCAGAAGGAAAAGCACCTCCGGGAAGCCATCCAGGCAGTGAGTGCTTTCCTTCCTCCTCCTCTAACTCCTTTTGTGTCCCCTCTAGTGACCTCTCCAACCTTCTCCCTGTAAAATCTCCCCCGGGACAATTTAACTGTAGCTGTTGAACCACATTTATTCCAACCCGTGGGGTGTTTTATCCCAACCCGTGGGGTGTTTTATCCCACTGTGAGGGGGGAACAAACGTGGTGCTGAGTTGGGCTCAGCTCCTCCCTGACCAGCTCCTCTCCTTCTCCCCCAGTATTTCTCTGTGGATCCAGTGGCTGCTTCCATCATGGAGATCCACACCTTCAACAAGGACCGGGAGAAGGTCCGGGTGGGCGTGGAGACCATGGCCAAGTGAGTGGGGCTGCCTTGCTGGGACTGAGGGGCACGAGGGGCTGGGCCCTTCCCAGGTGGGTTTTCTTGCTGTGCTCCTGGCAAAGAGGTTTTTTTGGGGAAGAAAACTGAACTCTTGAACCACCTGAATTGTCAGTGGACCCAATTTCAGCATCCTGGAGGTGTTTTAAAATGAAGAGTTGGGCCACCAACCCAGGAGGTTTGGGAGCTGCTGGTTGGCCCCAAAACACTGATGTGTTTTACTCACCTCTTTTCTCTGGGAGAAACACTCTGAGCTCTCTGTTTCCTGTCCCACCTTGGAGAAGCACGTCCTGCTCTGACCCAGGCAGTGCCTCCCTCTTCCTGCAGGTACCTGGACAACATCTACCTCCATCCAGAGGAGGAGAAATACCGGAAAATCAAACTGCAGAACAAGGTGTTTCAGGTGAGCTCAGACTCCTGCAGCTGCCCGGCCTTGGGAAGTTTCCCTTGCTTGGAGCAAACTCCATCTGAATCCTGTCCTTTTCCTCCAGGAAAGGATAAGCTGCTTGGAAGGGGCACACAAGTTTTTCCAGGCCGTGGGGTTTGAGACAAAAACGCTGCCTGTTCCAGGACAAGGCAAGGAAGGGCAGGGTGTTGGTGTGGGGTTTGCAGGGAATGAGGTTTTCAGGGGAATTGGGTTTGCAGGGAATGGGGTTTGCTGGAAGCAGAGTTTGCAGGTAGTGGGGTTTTCAGGGGAATAGTGTTTTCAGGAATGGTATTTGCAGGGAGTGGAGTTTGCAGGTCTTGGAGGAACGGGGTTTGCAGGGAGTGGGGTCTGCAGGGAGTGTTGTAACGGGGTTTTCAGGGAACGGGGTTTTCAGGGAACGGGGTTTTCAGG
>NW_020897847.1:31591-32586 GCF_003984885.1 Neopelma chrysocephalum | reverse complement strand
AACGGGGTTTTCAGGGAACGGGGTTTTCAGGGAACGGGGTTTTCAGGGAACAGGGTTCTCAGGGGAATGGGGTTTGCAGGGAGTGGGGTTTGCAGGGGAATGGGGTTTTCAGGGAACTAGGTTTTCAGGGGGACGGGATTTTCAGGTATTGGGGTTTGCAGGGAGTGGGGTTTTCAAAAAACAGGGTTTGCAGGGAATGGGGTTTTCAGTGGAGTGGGGTTTGCTGGGAGCAAGGTTTTTAGGGGAGTGGGGTTTGCAAGGAGTGGGGTTTTCAGTGGAATTGGGTTTTCAGGGAAGGAGGTTTGCTAGGAATGGAGTTTGCAGGGAGTGAGGTTTGCTAGGAATGGGGTTTGCTAGGAATTGGGTTTGCAAGGAATGGGGTTTTCAGTGGATTTGGGTTTTCAAGGGAAGGGGGTTTCCAGGGAAAGGGGGTTTCCAGGGGAAGGGGGTTTTCAGGGAGCAGAGTTTGCAGGTCCTGGGGTTTTCAGGGAGTGTTTGGGGTGTTGGGGGGCCGGGCTCTGCAGGGTTTGCAGTCGGGGGTGCCGGGCACAGCCCCTGCCCGTGGTTGCAGACAGCCCCGAGGAGCAGGAGCAGTTCTACGTGCTCAGGGAGGAGGTTTTGGCCAGGCTGGAGCAGCTCAAGGACTCCAAGGAGCAGCTGCTGAGCTCGGAGCCGCTCCGGGCCCGGCTGGACCGGCAGCTCCGCGTGTTCCAGCCCTCCCCACAGGCCGCCCGCTTCGAGCTGCCCGACGACTTCTACAACCTGAGCGCAGACGAGATCCGCAGGGAACAGCGGCTGCGGTGAGGGAACGGGGAACGGAGGCTCTGGGGAGGGAAGGGCGGCTGTGGGGAGGGAACAGGGAACGGAGGCTCCGCATGAGGGGCTGCTCCGGCACGAGGGGCCAGGGGCTTGTCCCTCTCCGGAGGGGCTGGAAGGGTTTGTCCTGAGGAGTTGGAAGGGTTTGTCCTGAGGGGTTCGAAGAGTTTGTCCTGAGG
>NW_020897847.1:23648-31581 GCF_003984885.1 Neopelma chrysocephalum | reverse complement strand
GAGTTGGAAGGGTTTGTCCTGAGGGGTTCGAAGAGTTTGTCCTGAGGGGTTGGAAGTTCGTCCTGAGGGGCTGGAAGGGTTTGTCCCAAGGGGCTGGAAAAGTTTGTCCTGAGGGGTTGGAAAAGTTTGTCCTGAGGGGCTGGAAGGGTTTGTCCCAAGGGGCTGGAAGGGTTTGTCCCAAGGGGCTGGAAGGGTTTGTCCCAAGGGGCTGGAGCAGCAGGAGGGATCAGGGGGTGCCAGCCAGGGGTTTGTCCCTCTCCTGAGGGGCTGGAGCAGGAGGAAGGGCCAGGGGATGTCAGCCAGGGTTTGTCCCTCTCCTTCCTGCCTGGAAGGGTTTATCCTGAGGGGCTGGAGCAGCAGGAGGGGACAGAGGATGCCAGTCAGGGGTTTGTCCCACAGAATCACAGAATGACACAATCAGCCAGGTTGGAAAAGACCTCTGAGATCATCCAGTCCAACCCATGACCCAACACCACCCTGTCGCCTACACCGTGGCACTGGTCTAGTCCTGGGTTTGTCCTGAGGGCCTGGAGCAGGAGGAAAGGCCAGGGGATGTCAGCCAGGGTTTGTCCCTCTCCTTCCTGTCTGGAAGGGTTTATCCTGAGGGGCTGGAGCAGCAGGAGGGCCCAGGGGGTGCCAGCCAGTCCCTGTTATCCCAGTTTGTCCCTGTCCCTGGTGCTTGAAGGGTCTCTCCCCGCAGGACAGAGGCGGTGGAGAAGGCGTCGATGCTGAGGACGAGAGCCATGAGGGAGAAGGAGGAGCAGAGGGAGATGAGGAAATACAACTACACCCTGCTCAGAGTGCGCTTTCCTGACGGATACATCCTCCAAGGTAAGAAAAAGGCTCCTCACCCTTCCTTTGGGCACCTCCTGAGGGTGCTTGTGGGATAAAAAGCTGAATATTAACACAGCTCGTGGAATAAAACACCAAACCAGAGCGGGATGTTTCTCCAAGAATTCCCATCTCCATCACCTGCTCAGGGTTGGGATTTTAAGGTGGGAAGAATCCCAAGGCATCATTCATTGAAAAGCCTCCTCTTCCCAAAACCTCTGGGAACAAGCTGGACTCATTAGACCAGTGTGTCACAGGAACCAGCACGAGGTTGTACAACAGCACAAATCCTCTTCCAGTCTTCCAGCAGAACTCTGGAAATCACTTCAGGCTTTCCCAGCTCTTTGTCACAGCCTGGCAGGGGCTTGCAACAAATGAATAACTTCCTTTGGGAACTCTGCTTTGAGGCCTTTCCAGTTCAATCAGCCTGGCTCTGTGGCACTGAAGCAGTTGAGAGAGTCAGAGCCCCACAAAAGGGGCCACAAAAGGTTGGATTTTTGGGAAAGACTCCCTCACCTTGTTTTTCTCATGGCAGGGACTTTTTATGCCCGAGAAGCAGTGTCTGTGCTCTACAGCTTTGTGAGGGAAGCACTCAGAGATGACTGGCTGCCCTTTGAGCTCCTGGGACCTGGAGGGCTCAAACTCACTGATGAGAACTTGGCCTTCAATGAGTGTGGGCTGGTGAGTGGAAAAAAAAAACCAGTGAGAGCTGGTACCTTCCCCAGGGCCCTGAGGTGTTCAGAGTCCCCCCCTCAGCTTGTTCCAAAATCCCTCAGCTGCTTTTAGAGGGAACTTCAGCCCCTTCCATCACAGTCTCGGAGCCTGGGGGGAAGTTTGTGTGTCTTCAGCTTTCAGAGCCCCAAGTTGTGCTCTCCAGCCCCTCATTTTAAGCACAAGCAAACAAGAAACTGCTTGGAGGCTTCAAAGTCTGGAGGGAACTGCAGGGACCTCCCTCCTGGAGCAAAGGCAGCTGCAGGAGTTGCCAGCAGCTCTGCCAGAGGCTGAGCATCCACACTGGGAAAACAGGGAAGGCAGCAAAGGCAAGGCAAGGGTGTGAACAGAAAGCCCAGAGCAGCATCTCCCAGAAGGAGCTTCTGGCAGAAATCCACCCTTGTCCCTTTTAGCTGAAGTTTTCCCAGCTCTGGGAATGTAGACAGCTCAGAGAAACTGTGGATGCTCCATCCCTGGAGCAACCTGGGATAGGAGAAGGTGTCCCTGCCCACGGCGGGGTGGGGGGTGGAGCAAGCTGAGCTTTAAGGTGCCTTCCAGCCCGAAGTATTCCATGATTTTTTGGCTCACTAACGTGCCTCTCCCGTGGCAGGTGCCCTCGGCCCTCCTGAGCCTGTGCTGGGACGCAGCAGTCATGGCAGACATCGAGGCAGCAGGAGAGGAGCAGCCCCGGAGCCCCCTGAGGCCGGAGCTCCTGGCCGGGGTGCAGACCCTCCCCTGAAATAAAGGGCAGTGGGTTCAGTGCTGCTGGTTTTAGCCTCTTCCCTCCCTTTCCCCCCAGGAAGCTCAGGGGTGGCTGTGGGGTGGCTGTGCAGAGGGGGAGCCCCGACTCTGTCCCTCCCCAGCTCCGGGAGCCGCAGGCTCGGGGGGTCTCACCCAGCGAGACACTTCCTGCCCTGCTCCCAGGGGGGGTCAGCACCACATTCCAGGAGGGTGTTATTCCAGGAGGGTGTTATTCCCGAGGCAGTGGGGGAGCAGGGATTAGTGCTGCTAGGCTGGATCACCACCCTGAGCCCGGGTGTGGGGCTGGGTTTAGGGCTCAGCTTCCCCTTTGGCTTCCGTGTGCACTGTAACTCCTGCGGGAGGGAGTACAGTGGGGTAAGGTGACACTTAGGCTGATTAAATGGAATTATTTAAAGACTCAGCTCTGCTCCAGGTTATTTGGACTGCATTGTTAATGGGGTTGGAATGCCCAGTCAGGCAGGGGACTGGCACTGGTGTTACTGGGGCAGCCTGACCCCCTTTTCCCTGACACCAGCTGCTGGTGGTGCCCACCCTCAGACTGCACCCAGCCTTTCCAGGGACTAATTAACAACCCACAAATCACAGAAAACTAAAGTTTGCTCCCTATCCCACCGAGTTTGATGCCAGTTTAGTCCTTTACACCTCAATCTTCGTGTTTTTCTGTGGCACAGAGACGAGCTCTGATGTAAACAGGGACTGACAATCTGTAATTAATTCCAAAATAAAAGCAACAAGATGCTTTTTTCCCCCTCCCTCTTTCCGAATGTGCTGCAAGTAAAACCACAAACAGGATGGTACAAGAGCATAAATTCATATATAATTGTACATCATTTATACCCAAGGCCACGCTGTACAACATTATGAACAGTCATCATTCCCCCAGTGGCATCACAATAAGCTTATCCCAAAAATCCCTCAGCTACTTTCAGAGATAATTTAAGATACCTTCCATTACAAAGAAGTATCAAAATTTCAATAATGCTTTATTAAGGACAGATTAATATGCAGTTTGTTGTTTTTGTTTTGTTTTTTTTTAAAAAGAACCAAGCTAAAAAAAGCTAGAACTAAAAAAAAAAATAAAAAAATTTAAGCTTCCATCTGGGCTGAAGCAGAACAAAGTGCTGTCTTCTCTTTACAAGAAATGTGGAATACTTTCAAGTATCTTGGGCGAAGATACACAGGGTTTTAAAGTTTTCTAATTCATTCTACATACATACAGAGGAGTTAGTAGGTGTGTTTTAAGTCTCAAATTGTATTAGATGGGCTGACCCTGCTGGTGTCCTGGTGAGCAGCTCTTGTACCACTGGATTCTGAAGCTGGAGAGTCTGCAAAGGACAAAAAACATGTTGGTTTTGTTTGTTAAATATCCTCATGAATCCAGCAGAATTTATCTCCTCCCTGTTTTGTGTCTGTTGTGAGCCTCCTTCTCGCCACTGGTTTGACATTTAATATTTATTTATTTAAATTTAACTGGTTTCATGTTTAATATCACCAATCCCGAATAAAATAATAATAATAATAAAAAAAATCACTTCAACTATAAAAAAAAAGGGATTTTCTTAATCTTTTCAGTGCCTTTAGCTGAACAAACCCAGCTGCATTTTGTGTCCCCAGAGCCTGAGGGAGGGAAGCTGCTGAGTGGCACCTCCAGAACAAGGGGTGACAAAACCCAGGCCAGGGTTTCATCTCTCAGAGCCTGGTAATCAAGCAAAAGCAGCTTAGAGATTAAAGCCAAGCTGCTTGTCAGGCAGTTCCAGCATGGGTTTGTTTGGGGAGGTGAGAGGATGGAGCAGCAGCTCCAGAGAGAAGAAAGGAGAGCCTGGATCTGCCCAGGGTGGGTCAGACCCCACGGAATTCACGTGCAGAGCCCTCGTCTGGAGGAGCTGCCCAACACAAACCCTGCCTGGCTTAACTCAGGGGTGCTGGGAGAGCTCCTCTGGGAGAGCAGCAGGGAAGGAGCTCTTTTGGGAGAGCAGCGGGGAAGGAGCTCTGAGGTTCTGAAGCCCCATCACGTGCCTGGTGTCGACTTGCACGGCTGAAAAACCTCCCTGAGATCAAAGGAGCTGCTCCACATCCTCATCCCACCTCCTGCACGGATCCACTGCACCACTGGGGCTTTGAAGCCCGTTTTCCAAGGGATAACTGGGACACAGATAACCAGCAAACTGCTGGGGTTTGAGGAGCAGGGCAGCAGAGCCCAGCTTGGCTGTTGTTCCTTCAGCACAACCTCGTTGTTCCTTAACACCCGCACCTTGGAAGGGCTCTGAGCACCCCAGGGAGCAGCAACATTCCCAAATAATGAGTGGATCTGCTGGTGCAAACCCTTTAATGTTCCCTTTTCTCCTCCCAGAAATAAACAGGTAACGCTGGCAGCCGAGTGCGAGTCACAAGTGTTTTGTGCTATTTAGGCAGTCGGAGGGAGGAGGAGGAGGAGGAGGGAAAGAAAAGGCAGGAGCAGGTTAGAGAAGACCAGAAATAGCAAAGAAGCATCCAGAAAAAACATGATAACAAGCAGAGAAGTGTTTAGAATGAAAGATGGAGAGAGAAAAGCTCAAGGGATGGTGAAAAAGGGGCAGAAACCCCCCCAGTTGAGCTGCCAAGGCTCCCTTCACATTCCCACCTTTTGCTGGCTGTACATCCACAATCATGCAGTCATCATCTTCCTCATCTTCCTCAGTGTCTGCCTGGAATCCATCCATCTCCACAGCTTCAGCCTGGAGGGGGAGAACAGGCACCAGGTGTGTGACAGCACGGGGAGGGTGACACGGGGGCGAGGGGCACGGGCTGGGCAGGGGATGGGGGCACGTTTGGAGGGAAAGGGGGAAAAACAAAAATACAAAAAAAAAATCAGCAATTCCCAGCTCCTCCAGGCACTGACTGGGGCCAAAAGGCCTCATCTGCAGTGGCACAAACGGTGGGAAACGTGCCAAGAGCTCCTGCTCCAAGATTTTTCCCCTCTTGCACAAGGAGCTGAGCAGCCCACGCGGAGCAGAGTCGGCTCCAGCCTCGGGGGGAATCTGACTCTGGGGTTTGGTGGATTTTGGGAAGGGAAATCTTACACCACCCCCCCAAAACACAATTATTTTTGTAGAATCACAGAATCCTTTAGGTTGGAAAAGATCTCCAAGATCCTCGAGTGCAACCACGTCCCCAAGAGCCACATCCACGGGGCTGGTAAATCCCTGCAGGGATGGGACTCCCAGGCCTTGAAAATCCCTGTCTGTGGAGAAATATTCCCTAATATCCAACCTAAACCTCCCCTGGCACAACTTGAGGCCGTTTCCCCCTGTCCTGTCCCTTGTTCCCTGGGAGCAGAGCCCGCCCTGGCTCCCCCCTCCTGTCAGGGAGTGAGAAGGTCCCTCCCTGAGCCTCCTTTTTTCCCCACTTTTGGGTGTTTTTTCTTCCTCCCGAAGGTGGAAAACGACTTTTTGTGATCTCCCCCTGGCTCCTCATCTTTGTCAATCAGCTTTTATCCAGGGTGGGATTCTTCCTTCCCTGCCCAGGTTTTTTTCTGCCGTGGAAAAAAAGCCCCAACTCCCTTATTTTGAGGGGAGAAAGTGGCACAACCTGAAGCTGCCCAGCTGTAGGAGGGTTGGTTGGGGGCTTCTTTTGTTTTATTTTTACCCTTTAGCTGGAACTGGGGAATGAAAATCCTGCTCCCCATCCCCAACAGGCTGTTCCAAGGCCAGGAATTCTCAGTTTACACCTTTCAGTCCCCGGATTAAGGCACTGCCCACTCCAACCCCCACTTCTCCTCTCTCTCACCTTGACTTACACAAGTCCTGCTCTGAGCCTCGGGGCAGTGCCAGGGCAGGGAATCTGGAGCTGTGCCCTCCCCCAGGCTCTCCCTAAGCTTCCAACCTCGCTCAACAGGTAGGATTGGGCTCTTAATCCCACAGCAGGGCCGAGCTGGGCATCCTGAAAGGCTTTTTGGGACCATGACACCTTTAAACTTCAGCTTGAAGAAGCTTTGAAACATTCAGGCTGGTGATGTAATTCTCCTCCAAGCCTTTGTTTTGCTATCCCTGCTCCCGTTCCGAGCTGAATTTCCAGTGGGTGCCAAGCAGAGACTTTTATCTCCCTGCCTTTATTTAGTGCAGCAGAATAAAAAAAAAAACACCAAAAAAAAAAAACCCTAAGCAGATGGAGTTTGGGGGCTGAACAGCTTCTCACAAGTCTCTGATCTCCATCAGTACCTGAATGCTGAGCTTTTGCAGTGGAAAAGCTGAAAAAAAGCCAAGAATAGATTGGGAAGGAAAAGCATCAAAGGCATCAAAAGCCTCGTCTGTGGTCCAAGGCAGGGGGTGGAACGAGATGAGCCTGAAGGGCCCTCCCAACCCAAACTATTCCTGGATTCTTCCCTGACCTGGTGCACAGGACATGAGGGATAAATGGAGCTGGAGAGGGACTGTTTCCAAGGGCCTGGAGTGCCAGGACAGCAGGGAATGGCTTCAAACTGCCAGAGGGAGGGTTAGGTGGGATACGGGGAAGGAATTCCTCCCTGGGAGGGTGGGAAGGGGCTGGGATGGAATTCCCAGAGAAGCTGTGGCTGCCCCATCCCTGGAAGTGTCCAAGGCCAGGTTGGAGAAGGGAAGGCTCCAGGGAGACCTGAGAGCCCCTTCCAGGGCCTAAAGGGGCTCCAGGAGAGCTGGAGAGGGACTGGGGACAAGGGATGGAGGGACAGGACACAGGGAATGGCTTCAAAGTGAAAGAGGGGGAATTTAGGTGGGATATTGGGAAGGAATTCCTGGCTGGGAGGGTGGTGAGGCCCTGGCACAGGTTGCCCGGAGAAGCTGTGGCTGCCCCTGGATCCCTGGAAGGCCAGGTTGGAGCAACCTGGGATAATGGGAGGTGTCCCTTCCCTATTGGAACAACAACCTAAACCATTCCATGACTCCATGACCACATTCCTCAGCCATCCCTTGGGATGATTGAGCTCCAACACCACCTGTGGTCACCCTGAAAAGCAGGAGAAGCAACAACAGGAAAACCACAGCAAAGCTCCCCAGCAGCACCACCAGCAATTCCAGATCCTTTTGTCCCTCTGAATTATTGGATTTTTAACCCAGCTCCTGCAATTCCAGCTCCTTTTGTCCCTCTGAATTATTGGATTTTTAACCCAGCTCCTGCAATTCCAGCTTTCTGTGCATTGGGATGAGCTGGACATTCCACAGGCTGGAGTTGGGAGCACATTTAACCAGTGCCCAGCCTGGGCTGTGCCTCTGGCACATAAAAACCTGCCACAAATCACTCCCAGCTGGAAAACCAAGGCCAGGCAGGCATTCCAAATATTCCCAGCTTGGATGCAATCAGTGCCAGGGAGCAGAGGATGTCGGAGCAGCAGGAGAGGGACGTTTCCAGTGGAACAGAGAGTCCCCCACAAAGGGAATTCATCTCTCTGGTGCTGTGGTTTCACTCCTGAACCCATCAAAGGGGTTTCTGGTGGGAAGGACGGGAGGTCACGTTTGGAGCTGGGTGTAAATACAGCCAGAGCCATTCCCAGCTGAGGAGGAACAGCCTGAACACTGGGAATGAACACCCTGAACACTGGGAATGAACACCCCAAGTATCCCTCACAGGGAATGAACACCCTGAACATGAACACCCTGAACATGAACACCCTGAACAT
>NW_020897847.1:14529-23638 GCF_003984885.1 Neopelma chrysocephalum | reverse complement strand
ATGAACACCCTGAACATGAACACCCTGAACATGAACACCCTGAACATCCTCCACAAGGGAGGAACACCCTGAACACTGGGAATGAACACCCTGACCATCCTTCAGTGGGAAGGAACACCCTGAACACTGGGAATGAACACCCTGACCATGAACACCCTGCCCACCCCTCACTGGGAATGAACACCCTGAGTATGAACACCCTGCCCATGAACACCTTGCCCACTCCTCACCCCTGCAGGACTCACCTGCCCGGCCTCCCGTGGTCTCTTCATGAACCTGGTGATGGACATGCTGCCCAGCACCCTCCTCTTGGCTGGCACGGGGGTGCTCTGCGGGACGGCCGTGCCCGGCGCGGGACCACCCTCCTCCTTCCCGGCGGGAATCCCAGAGGAAGAGGAGGAGGAGGAGGAGGAAGAGGAGGAGGGCACCTGGGTGACGTAGTTCCACTGGCAGGGCACGGGCAGCAGCTCCTGCTGGAAGCTCCTGAGCACGTCCCCGTGCACGTACCAGCACATCCTGTGCTCGGGCCTCTTCTCGTACACGGAGCTCTCTGAGATGATCCTCTTTAGCCTGGCCTTGGAGGGGACCCCAATGTCCTCCCCCCCTGCAGGGGTCTGGGGCCGGGGGGGGCTCCCCTGGGTGCCCTCGGTGGTGCCACGGAACAGTCCCTGCCGGCAGCACTCCTGGAATTCCTGGATGATCACCTTGCTCCCGTGGACGTTGCCGTGCAGCAGCGGCAGGAGGTGGCCCAGGACTGGGGAGGAGAAAGGATGGACAGAGGTGTGGGGGGGAATCACTGGTTGAAAGCTCAGGGAAAGCCTGCCCGGGGTAAAAAACCCATTGGAATGGTTTCCAGAGGGGAAAGAAATAGGTTTGGGATGAATTTTGAGGATGGGATTGCCCAGAGGAGCTGTGGCTGCTCAAGGCCGGGCTGGAGAAGGGAAGGATCCAGGGAGAGCTGAGAGCTCCTTCCAGGGCCTGAAGGGGCTCCAGGAGAGCTGGAGAGGGACTGGGGACAAGGGTTGGAGGGACAGGACACAGGGAGTGGCTTCCCACTGCCAAAGGGCAGGGAGACATGGGATATTGGGAAGGAATTCTTCCCTGGGAGGGTGGGAGGCCCTGGCACAGGTTTTCCCAGAGAAGCTGTGGCTGCCCCTGGATCCCTGGAAGTGTCCAAGGCCAGGTTCGGGCAACCTGGGATAGTGGAAGGTGTCCCTGCCCATGGCAGGGGGTGGAACTGGATGATCTTAAAGGTCCCTTCCAATCCAAACCATTCTGGAATTCCATGATCATAACAAGAGCTAAATTTGATTTAGGAAAATCCCCCCCAGGTGGAATCTTCACCCCTCCCGAGCCTTTCTGTGAGTTATCCCCACCCTCGTGTTCCTCAGGTGCAGGAGAAGCTCAGGACTGAAACCCAACACCCAAACCCAACCCTCTCCCTCCAAACAATCAACAGGTCCCTAAATCTGAGCCCATCCTAAATCTGAGCCTGCTCAAGCCTTGTTGGCTTTATTTCCTGGATTGTCCAGAGCAGAGTTTTTGGAGAGCGTAACTGAGGCCACGCCAGCTGCACTGCCAGAAAACTCCTTTCCAAGAGCTCCCAGAGATTCTTTGGACTTCAGACTCGTCAGGAACAGGCCCTTCTGAGTGTAAGACTCCATGAAACCCCTGCTCTCCCCAGAGCAGTGTGTAAAAGCACAACCCCTGAGCCCCTCAGGTCTTACTTTGCTGATCTCTGGCTCTTTTTTTGCTACATTTCTGGATCTGCTGCTCTTCCTCTGCCACAGGGGGGTCCAGGACACAGGCTGTGAACTGCTGGAGGACCTTGAGGTCGGGGTTAGTGCTGCTGTCCCGCTCTGCCCCTTCCCACACACAGCCTATTTTCACGGGCTGCAGGACGTGGAACCTCTTCCCCTTGGCGATGAGCTCATCCCACTCCTTGGCCTTCAGCTTCTGACGGACCTTCTGGTTCTCTGGGTCACACTCCTGAAGCCAGGGGAGAGAAAAGAGCCATCACACCCACACTGCAGGGAACAACAGGAGCTTTGGGTCGTGTCCCCTGAGCCCCACAAAGCTGCTCCTGACCCGTGCAGGCCCGAGGGAGGCCCAGCCCTGCCCTGCCAAATATTGACATCAAACAATAGTGACATTTTCTCACTTGGGAACGGGGCAGGAAAGCCAAGGGCACCCAGAGTTCACTTACTTCTGTCACACCTTCATCTTCAGATAGGTACCCATGGGGTACAAAAAACCCGTCGTCCTCATCTTCATCCTCTCCCTCCTCTTCGTCATCCTGAAAATAAATGGATTAGGAATTGCACCCACCAGTTCCCAAATGGTTTTTTCCCCTCTCCCAGCTGGTTCCCAAATCTACTTTCTTTTTCCCCTCACCTCTTCACTGTGGGAGAGACTTTCTCCAGGCTCCTCCTCTTCCCATTCCTCATCGCTATCCACCTCATAATCCAGCAGTTTCTGCGGGAAATTCCAACATTGCTCCATGAATAACTCAAGGGCACGGCACCAAACCCCATTTAGGGTCTCAAACCCCTCAGGAACGGCGGAGAAGAGCACAAAGAACCCGAGCAGGTGCTTACAGTGTCCTTGGCCCAGGGGTTGCGGGCCCGGATGAGGGTGGTGCTCTTGTTCCAGGTGCCCCAGTAGGCAGGTCGGTGGTTCTCGCTGAACTGCAGCAGCTTCATCCTCCCAAACTTCTCCCTCTCGGGAACATCGTCCCTCTGGCAGTTGTCCACCACCACCACGTCGCTGGGGACAAAGAGGTGGCTCCAGTGGCCCCCACAGAACATCCCCCTCCTGCTCCTGAGCACCCTCAGCTCGCACAATCCCACCCGGAGTTTATCCCACCCGGAGTTTATCCCGTGGCTTTAAGGTCCCTTCCGAGCCAAACCAGGGATCCACAGGCTCTCCCCAATCCTCCTGCAGGAATTCCAGCCAACCCACTTCCCCCATCATCACCACCTCAGTGGATTCCCTGGATAAACCATCCCAGTGCTGAGGGCACGAGATTTCCCACAGGGAAGGATTTTTCCTCAGTTTTATGCCCCAAATGTCACCTACTCCTTACCTCCATTTTTACTTCATAAGGATCATTCTGTCCCTTACAGATTAACTCGGATTTTAGTCCCAAAATATTCATGATTCCCCAGATTTTACAGTTACTTCTATCTTACCCCCAAAAATGTTCATTCTGTCTCCTATATGTTACCTCAGATTTTACCCTCCAAATATTCACTTTCCCCCACAGAATAGCTCAGATTTTACCCCCAAAATATTCATGATTCCCTAGATTTTATGCCCCAAAAAACCCTCCCTGGTTACTTCTATCTTACCCCAAAAATATTCATCCTGTCCTGTACAAATTAGCTCAGATTTTACCCCCAAAATATTCTTGATTCCCTGGATTTTACCCCCCAAAAAAACCCTCCCTGGTTATTTCTATCTTAACCCCAAAAATGTTCATTCTGTCCCCTATATGTTACCCCAGATTTTATCTCCAAAATAGTCACTTTCCCCCACAGAATAGCTCAGATTTTACCCTCAAAATATTCACTTTCCCCCACAGAATAGCTCAGATTTTACCCCCCAAAAAACCTTCCCTTGTTACCTCTATCTTACCCCCAAAAATGTTCATTCTGTCTCCTACAAATTACCTCAGATTTTACTCCCAAAATATTCTCTTTTCCCCACAGATTAGCTCAAGTTTTCCCTTCTCTGAGTTCCCAGACTTTCCCTCAGTAAGGCTTATTTTTCCTCTCTAAATTACCCCAAAAAAACGCCCAAAAAGCAGGTTTTGTTTCATCTAAATTAACTCATCTTAATGTGTCACTATTTTCCATGTCAAAACCATCCCAATTTACCTCAGCCTTTCCCTCCAGGATGTTCATCCCGACCCCTCCACACCTTCCATATGGAATAACGCAAACCCGCGCCCTCGGGGGGGGGAAAATCCTCACAGAAAACGAAGAATTCCAAGGAAAACTCCACCTCTCTGACATTAATTCCCACCTCCAACCCATCCTGGAACAAAAGGGAAGGAGAGCTTCCCAAAACTCACCTGTTCACTGTGTCGTTGCTGTTCCTGACCCAGGTGGGGCCTGATTTTCGTGGTTTCCGACATTTGAGGTCCCTCAGGAAAGAAAGTTCCCAGTTTTGGGCGGGAAGGAGCTTGTCCAGCTGCTCCAAGGAGTCGGGATCCGGGGGGACACGGCTGAGGGGAGCTAAAACCATGTTCTCCTTGATCTCAAAAGGGGCAAACTTCCCACAGGAGCCAGCGAGGATCTGGAATGGCAAGGGAGGGAATGTCAAGGGTTGGAACTGCAGCACCGACATGGGGGAGATGGAGGTCAAGTGGGGATTTGGGTTAAGCCCTTCCTAAGACTCCAATTCCAAGGTCTTTATGGAGAATTGGGAGTCTCTCCATGGAGAAGACACAGCTGAGGTTTTTATTAAACCGACTCCAAACTTCTCTTGGAATCTCTGCTCTGGCCTTTCCCTTAAAATCCTTTGCACTTTCCAAAGAGGAAATTAAAGTTAACCCCAAACTTCTCCTGGAGTCTCTGCTCTGGCCTTTACATTCTAAAATGAGGAAATTAAGGAAAATTAACTCCAAACTTTTCCTGGAGTCTCTGCTCTGGTCTTTTCCTTAAAATCCTTTACATTCCAAAATGAGGAAATTAAGGAAAGTAGCACCAAACTCCTCCTGGAGTCTCTGCTCTGGCCTTATTCCTAAAATCCTTTACACTCTAAAATGAGGAAATTAGGGAAAGTTAACCCCAAACTTCTCCTGGAATCTCTGCTCTGGCCTTTTTCCTAAAATCCTTTGAACTCTGAAACAAGGAAATTAAAGTTAACCCCAAACTTCTCCTGGAATCTCTGCTCTGGCCTTTTCCTTAAAATCCTTTGTACTTCGAGGTGAGGAAATGAAGGAAAATGAATGTTTTGTGCACCTGAGAAGCTCTGAGACGAGAAGGAAATCGGGGTGTTTGTTAGAAACAACTAAAGAGAGACCAAACACCCCCCAGGAACAGCAAATCCCTCACCTTGGGGGCTTGTGGAGTCTTTGGTTTCTGGAAGAACCTCGTGATTTCTGCTTTCTGGGCATTAATCCGCTGAAATCAGAACCAAAAATGCAAATTAGAGACACCAAGAGAGGACAGAGTTTCCTAATTCAGGGTGAGCTTTGATTTATTTTTCTCAAATCCTTTTGTTTCCTCAAATCCTTTGATTTTTCTCAAACTCTTTTTCTCGAATTCTTATTTAACATAATTAATTTATTATAATTAATTTAATTTTATTTAAAATCATTTGATTCATTTTTCTCAAATCCTTTGGGTTTTTTTTTTCCCCCTTGGGGGCTCAGAGGGAAAACACACGGAGGGAAAAGACTCGGAAAAAACCAACAGGGATGGAAGGAACAGGTAAAAAATCCAGGTGGAGCAGCACCAGCAGGTCAGAGGGGACAGGCTGCATCCCACAGGGAGCTGCTCCATATCCCAACTCCACCTGGAAAAACCCAGGATCCCGCTGGGAAGCTGCCAGGGATCCCCCCCCCTCATCATTTCACCACGGGACAAGAACTCAGGGACAAGCCAGAGGACACATATTTACCTTTTCCTCCTCTCTCAACCGTTTCTCCTCTTCCTTCTTCCTCTTCTCCTCCAGTTTTGCCCTTGAATATAAAGTTAAATTTGAACTGTCACGAGGCATGAAGGGTTTGTTTGCCCCACACCCCGTCCTGCCAAGTCAGGGGAAGATAATCCACCACTCCAGGCAAGGCCTGTGCTCAGCCAAGACTTTTCTCATTCCTCCTGGAGCAAATATTGACCCATTTTAGCGCCAGAGTGAACCCCGGGACCGGGAAATTTGAGGGACAAAGCAGCTTCCTGGACAAACAGGGCACTGAGGGAACAGTCCAGGCTATGAGGGGAAGGCCCACAGCTCGTTTTGGGAGCCATTTCCAGCTCAGAAGGTTCTGCTGGGCCAGGATGGAGCCCTTCCAGCATTCCCAACCAATCCCACGGCACTGCCAAGGGAAAAAGCAGCTTCCTGGACAAACAGGGCACTGAGGGAACGGTCCAGGCCAGGCAGGTCATGAGGGGAAGCCCCACAGCTCGTTTTGGGAGCCATTTCCCAGCTCAGAAGGTTCTGCTGGGCCAGGACAGAGCTCTTCCAACATTCCCAACCCATCACACAGCACTGCCAAGGGACAAAGCAGCTCCCTGGACAAACAGGGACAAGTCCAGGCCGGGCAGGTCATGAGGGGAAGAAGCCCCACAGTTTGTTTCGGGAGCCATTTCCCAGCTCGGCCTGGCCAGGACAGAGCCCTTCCAGCATTCCCAACCCATCCCACGGCACTGCCTGGCCTCTGGAAGGGCCTGGCACGGGAATGTCGGGGTGGAAATCCCCCCCTGAGCACTCACTCCAACGCTTCCTGCCTCTCCTTGCGCTTCTCCTCCTTCACCCTCAGCTTCTCCGCTTTCTCCTTCTCCTCTTTTTCTTTCTTTTCCCTCCTTTCCTTCTCCTTCAGCTCCTTCTCCTCCTCTTTCCTCTTCTTTGCCTCCTCCTTGGCTCGTTCTTTTGCAGCTTTTGCCTCTTCCTTCAGCCTCCCCTTCTCCTCCCTCTCAGCCTGGAGCTTCTGGAGCTTGTCTGCTCTCTCCTGATCCTGGGGGAAAAAAACAGGAAAATTCAGGGAATTGTGGCTTTTTGGGCACAGAAACCTTCAAAAAAAACTTAATTAAAGGATCAAAACCTTCATTAAAATCAGCATTTCATCCCAGAACAAATGGTACCCACCCAATGCTTGACCTGCAGCACCACCAGTATCCCAAACTGGGATCATTCCCAGTTATCCCAGCTGGGATCACATCCACATCTGCCTGTTGCCTCAGGTACAACCCAGCTAAGCCTCCTTGTCCTGCCTCCCTGAAGGCTTTAATTATTCTTTTCCTCTAATAAAAAGAGGTGTTTCCATTCTTTTTTTATCCCCTGAGCATCCTTTGCATTGAGTCACCTTCATTATGGAAAATGAGATGGGAATTAAGAAATAATTACTGGTTTTTAATTTAACAGGTGATGATGTCAGGCTGTTTCCAAAATGTTTTCCTTGGAATTCCCTCCCATGCTGAGCTTTGGTGTCATCACCAAATTCAAGAAAAACAAGCCAAAGAATTTGAGAAAAATCAAAGAATTCGAGAAAAATCAAAGAATTCAAGAAAAATCAAAGAATTCAAGAAAAAAAAAACCCAAAGAATTTGAGAAAAATAAATTAAGTAAATAAAGATAAATTAATTATAATAAATTAATTACGTTAAATAAGAATCCGAGAAGAAGAAAGAATTCAAGAAAAATAAATCAAAGAATCTGAGAAAACCAAAGAAAAACAATCAAAGAATTTGAGAAAAACAGATTGAATTAAATACATATAATTAAATTAATTAAATAAATTAGAGAATCCCAGAAAACCAAAGAATCCCAGAAAACCAAAGAATCCCAGAATACTAAAGAACAATAAAGAATTTCAGAATACTCAATTAAATAATACAGAATTTGAGACCACTAAATTAAAGAATAATACAGAATTTGAGACTACTAAATTAAAGAATAATAAAGAATTTGAGACTAAGAAATCAAAGAATTTGAAACGGAGAAATCAAAGAATTTGAGACTGAGAAATCAAAGAATTTGAGACTGAGAAATCAAAGAATTTGAGACTGAGAAATCAAAGAATTTGAGAAAAATAATAAGCGACAGATCCTGCTTTTTGGGGGCTTAAAAAGGGGAAGGATGAGGACAACAAGACAGGAAATATAAAAAAATCCAAGATTTCCCTTCTCCCTGTCCACTTTGGTCCTCTCAGGGTGGGAATTTGGGGAGCAATCAGCAATATTTAGTTAATTAATCACTTCCCAGGGTGGCAGGTCACCCACCCCTCACTTTGGGAAGAGCAAAATCCATTAATTTCCTGGATAAAGGTGCTTCCATATCCATGAGTGTGAGGAAAAGAGTTTGGGTGTGAGGGGCAAACTCCTTCCTTACCCTTTGCAACCTCAGCTTCTCCTTCTCTGCAGAACTCCTGTGGAATTTCTGAGGCACCTGGAAAGCACAAAATCAAGTTTTAGGGAAGATCCAACATCCCCCCCCTTCCCAAAAAAAGAGCATGGACTGAACTGGAGCAACAACATCCTTGCAGGTTATTCCCAGTCCCCTCAGAATTCCCAGGAATATCCAAACTCCCTGATTTCCATTTCAGCATCTCTGTTCCCAAACCCCCTCAGCTCCTTTCCCAAGGGAATAATCCCCTGCAAAGCAAACACAGGAGCTGCTCTGAGCCCCAGAGGAAATTAGGGAAATTAATAATTAATATTCCATAATTAATGATGGAAATTAATAATTATGGGAAAATCACTTTAAAACTTGGGTTTGGGGCTTTTTTTTTTTTGCATCCTACCCCTCACTTTTTTACATTTAGATGTAACTTCGTGAATAAAAGGATTATTATCTGTATTTTAAGGCTGTTTCTTCTTGTAATCACAGTCCACTTGGTCTTCCATCGAGCCTAAATTCCCAACTTCTCATTTCTCTGTTATTTATGGGGGGGAAAAAGGGGTATTTTATGTTTAAGATCAGTGGTTAAAAGCTTAATTTGTCAATATTTCAGCCCCCTGTGGCTTGGTTTGCTGCATCCACAGCACCAGGCACCACAGTTCAACTCTGCTTAACAAACTGCTCTATTTTCTATATTTATCTGACATAAAAACCAGAGTTCTTTTAAGTGGGAGCTTCAGTTTAGCAGGAAAACAAGCATTCCAGGGCTCTCAGCTGCAGATTTTGGGGGGCAAACTCCCTTTTTGGGGAGTAAATCCAGCCTTAGCAACTGATTATATCAGGAATTGAGGATTTTTTTTGTTGTCCTGCTGCCCTGGAAATATTTCATGCCTGCTTGAGTGTGTCTATTTATTTTGGTGTGTCTATTTATTTATTTTAGAGATGTCTATTTATTCGTTTTAGAGATGAAAGATTGTGAGTTCTCAGGGGGGAAAACAGATCATTTTGGGGGAAAAAAATCGATCATTTTGGGGGAAAAAATCGA
>NW_020897847.1:6351-14519 GCF_003984885.1 Neopelma chrysocephalum | reverse complement strand
TTTTGGGGGAAAAAATCGATCATTTTGGGGGAAAAAATCGATCATTTGGGGGAAAAAAAATCGATCATTTGGGGGGAAAAAACATCAATCATTTGGGGGGAAAAAACATCAATTATTTTGGGAGTTCCACGCCCCAGCTTATCCTGGGAGGGTTTTCCCTCAGTTTGCCCTTCAATCCTGGGGGATGTTTCCACACTGTTGTCCTTGGAAGTTTCCCTGTGGATGTTTTGTTTTTGAGGGTCTCTTGTTGAAGCAGAGCTGTTAAACTGGAACTAAATGACAATAAAGCACCTCATTGAGGGTTGATCCCATAGAATCCCGGGATTATTTGGGTTGGAATGACCTCAGAGGTGATCCAGCTCCATCCCCTTTGGAGCTGGATCCCACCTTTCCACTATCCCAGGTTGCTCCAAGCCTTGGACACTCCCAGGGATGGGGCAGCCACTTCTCCACCTGTGCCAGGGCTTTTCCATGCCAAATGCAGGAATTCCAAGGTGGAAAAGCACTGATGATCCTCACAGGAATTCCAGCAGCTTCAGGGAGGATGAGGAGAGGCTGGAAAACAGAACCTGAGGGGCAAAACTGTTCCCAAAAGGCCAAGGGGTGTTGAAATAATGAAAGGAAACACAAAATGAAACTGTGGGAGGGTTAAAAGTTACCATCCCAGGGTATAAATCCACCAGGCGAGGCAAAATCCTTTAGGATTTTTCAAGGACGATTCCAAAGGGCAGTAATGGAGTTGTTAGTAAATCATGGAATTACAGGATCACCGCCTTCCCTACGCTCCTCCAGCGTGTCCTGCTCGCCCTCTGCCCTAAAAACCAACCGTGGGCAGCTTTAAAACCCCAAATTGGGGCAGACCCACCTTCCTGAGGGGGGTGGAGGCAGCCAAAGGACTCGTGTTCCTCTTGGATTCTGCCACCAGCTGCACCTCGGGGGAGCTCCCGGAGCTCAGCGAGGAGTTGGTGAGTCCCGAGTCCCCCTCGGGAGAGGATTCCAGGCTGTCGTTTCCCGACGTGGCGCTTCCACCCGGAGAAGCCCCCTGGGGGGAGGGTTTCCCGGCCATGATGTCCTCCAGGAGCACCACGGGCACCTTCCCCTCAAAGAGCACGTCCTTCAGTTCGCTCTGGCTGCCCTTGCTGCCTGCCAGGTCCTTGCAGGGGGTGCCAGTCTCCCTGGAATCCGCCGCCTGGGAGCTCTGGGGGAGGCTCAGGCAGCTCAGCTGGGTCACCTCTTGCCCTGTCATGCCACAAGCTGGGGGTGAAGCAGCTCCAGAGTCCGAATCCCCCCGGGCTGTGCCATGGCCGAGTCCGTGGCCAGAGCCCTTGGGCAGCTCAGGGACCAGCCCAGGGTCACTCGTGTCACCTCGGGGGTTTTTCTGGATAAAGTGGTCTAAGGGGCCTTTGCCATTGACGAGTTTTGGGGGGCAATTCCCGTCGGAGCCCAGCTGGCAGTCGTTCTCCACGTTGTCCAGGGTGGGATCTTTGCTGGGATCAAAAGCACTCGGGGAGCTCTTGATTTTCTTGACCTCGGGATCCACCTCATATTTTTCCTTTGGCACTGGATTGAGGCGCTTGAAGGGCAGCCGAGCTGCAACAGCAACAACAACAGGGGGTTATTTGGTCACCTCACAAGGATCAAATATCAACTTACTTTATTCATTCTGAAGCAAAAGGTTTGAGATCAGCCGCTTGGGGAGGGCTTTAGAACAGCCAAGGTGATGTATTTCACAAAATCAGGTGACAGGCACTCCCTTACCTTGCACAAGCTTCCGAGGAGGAACAGCCCCTTTGTCCCTGCACTCCATGGCTGGGAGAGAAAACACAATAAATCAGCACTTGTGGGGTGTTCCCAGGGACACGACAGCCCAACAGCTGCCCCGGGGGCTCTGAGGGGGCACAAAGGGATGCCAATGTCACCCCCCCTCGGACGGAGGACAGGAACATCCCCAGGATCCTCGGGGTGGGATGGGAAGGGAAAACTCCTCCCTATGAGGGCAGGGAGGGACTTGATGGATTTCCCAGAGAAGTTGTGGCTGCCCCATCCCTGGAAGTGTCCAAGGCCAGGCTGGAGAAGAAAAGGCTCCAGGGAGACCTGAGAGCCCCTTCCAGGGCCTGAAGGGGCTCCAGGAGAGCTGGAGAGGGACTTGGGACAAGGGATGGAGGGAGAGGACACAGGGAATGGCTTCAAAGTGAAAGAGGGGAAGTTTAGATGGGATATTGGGCAGGAATTCCTGGCTGGGAGGGTGGGGAGGCCCTGGCACAGGTTGGGCAGAGAAGCTGTGGCTGCCCCATCCCTGGAAGTGTCCAAGGCCAGGTTGGAGCACCCTGGGACAGTGGAAGGTGTCCCTGCCCATGGCAGGGCGTGCGATGAGCCGAGCTTTAACCTCCCTCCCGCCCCGAACCGATGTGCGACCCCCCCTCAACCGAACCGCGGGTCGGGCCCATCCCCGGCGCCTCCTTTGTTACCCCGCGCACCTCAACGGCCGCCGGAAGCCCCGCGCGCGGCCCCGGCCGCGGCCCTCACCTGTGCCCGCGGGCGGCGCGGCCCCCGCGGCTCCCCGGGCGGTGGCGGCGGTGGCCGAAGCCCACACGGCCCGTCCCGGCCCGTGCCGTCCCCTCGGCCCCGTCCCGGCCGGTCCCGCCGCCTCTCCCGGTCCCGCCCGGCCCGTCCCGCTCGTACTTGGCGGGAGCCGGGGCGACCCCGCGTCCCGCCGCGTTGATTGGCTGATCGCACCCCACGTGACCCGCCCTGCCGCCCGCCCCCTCCCAGCGATTGGCTAAGCCCGCGCGTCGCCGCTGATTGGCGGAGCGGGCTGTCAGTCCGGCGCGCTGGAGGCGCCGATTGGATGGCGGCGTGAGGGCCGGCGGGGCGCCGCTGGGTGCTCGCGGCCAGGCCTGCAAGGCTGCCGCGCTCACGGCGAGCGGCGCCGCGGCGGGAAAGGCCGCCCCGACCTGCCGCTCGCCTTTCCCGCAGCACCGGGCGGGGGGGGCGGAGCTACCGCCGCGCCACTCAGGGCTCCGAGCCAAGGCGCGAAATGGCGGCGGCGCCAGCGGCCAATCAGCGCCCCGTTGCCGCGAAGCGCAGGCGCACTCGCCGCCGCGGGGGGTTGTGGGTGTTGTAGTTCTCCTTCGCAGGGGCGCCGCGGTCTCACCATCCCCTTCCCCGGCGGGCGGCCCCGGCCTGGTTGTCCCCATGTCGCGCTCGCTTTCCCCTCTCCACGAGCGCCGCGCGGCGGGGGGGAGTCCCTCAGGAAGAAACGCGCGGCTACGGCAGAGTCGCGCGACAGAGCGACAAACTGTGCCGGCCGCGCTGTCGCAACGTGCTGCGGCGGGTCCGCCGCGCCAGCAGGGGGCGCCCTGACGGCGCGCGGCGCTCCGGCCGCGCCGCTCGGTGGTGGCGGGGCCGGGCGGCGGCGGCGGAAGCGGCGGCGGGGACGGGACGGGCCGGGCCGAGGTTCCCGAGGATCCCGCGGCTCCCGCGGCTCCCCAGGCTCCCGCCGCCCCACGGACACGGTCCCGCCGCCCTCACACCGCTCCCCCCGCCGCCTTCACCCCGGGAGCCGCGCACCGGCGGCGCTCCCGGCACCATGTCGGTGGCGGGGCTGAAGAAGCAGTTCTACAAGGCGAGCCAGGTGAGGCACCGGCAGCGCCCCCCACACCCCCCCCCCCCCCGGCCCCCGCCGCCCCGGGGCCCCGGGCCCCCCCCCCCCCCCGCCCCCCGGGGGGCCCCGGGGCCCGGGGCCCCCGCCCCCCCCCCCCCCCCCCCGCCGCTCCCGGTGTTTTCCCGGTGATCCCGGGGCTTGGAAGGGGCTCTGAGAGGAGCGGGGACCCCGCGGGTCAGCCCGGGAGTCCTGGGATGGAGGTGCCGGGAATGCGGGTCCCGGAATGGGAGATTATGGGAATGCGGGTTATGGGAATGGAAGTCCCGGAATTTGGGGGGTCCCGGGAATGGGGGGTTATGGAAATGAGGATCCCGGGATGGAGATCCCGGGCCTGGAGATCCCGGGAATGGCAGTACCGGGAATGGGGTTCCCGGGAATGGAGAACTCAGGGATGGAGATCCCAGGTTTGGAGATCCCGGGATGGAGATCCCGGGGATGGAGAACTCGGGATGGGGGTCCCGGGAATGGCAGTCCCGGGAGGACGGAGATCCCCTTCTCCCGGTTGGATTATTTATGGAAAGGATCCCGGCAGGAAACTCGCGCCCTGGGGACCGGAGGGTCCCTGGGGGGGTTCGCAGGGGGATCACAATGAGGGGGTTCTGCCCCCCCCCCCCAAAATCGCTCCGTGTCCCGCACGCCCGAGGCCGGATCCAGCATTCCCCTTGGGAATGCGCAGCCGGAATTTCAGGAGAAAGCCCTGGAAGTGGCCGCCGGGCTGTTTAACCCCGGGAACCCCGGGCGGCAGCTGCAGCTCAACCCCGGGAAGCTCCGGCTTCCTGCAGAGCAGCTGGAGCAGGGCAGGATTTGGGGGTGGGAAGGGGAGCCTGGAGCGCCGGGAAGCGGCTGGGAATGTCGGGAAGAGCCTGTCAGGCGTGGGATTTGCGGGATCGATCCCGTTCCCGGGGGCTCCGGCGGTGACAGGGAGTTTGTGCCTCTCCTTGGAGCTTTTCCCTCTGAATTCCCCATCCCTGGAAGTGTTCCAGGCCGGTTTGGAGCGACCTGATCCACTGGAAGATGTCCCTGGATCGTCTTTGAGGTCCCTTCCAACCCATTCCGTGATTCCCTGTGGGAATCTGCCTCTCCCGGGGGTTCACAAACACCTTCTCCCTCCCCCTCCTGTGGCCATTCCCTATCCCTGGGATTGGAATTATCCTTCCTGCTGCGATTTGGGATGTTTTTACTGCATTTTGGGAACGACTCGGGATTCCCAAACCCTCCTCAGCTGCGTTTTCCATCCCCACCTTCCCACCCTTTCACTCATCCCAACCCCCTTCCCGACGTTTGTCGCCTCCGCTCCGGCTCTGGATTTTCCCAAATCCCTTTGATTTCCACAGCAAAGGAAAAACAACAAATTCCTGGAGTCACTTCCCTCCCCTTTCCCACAAAACCCGTTGTGGTGGGGGGATGTTTTTCCCACTTCCAGAGGGAAAGGTCGTGCTGGGAGCTGGGGGTGGGAGGATTGGGGTGAAAACTCGGGACCAGCGTGTTCCCAAAGCTCCAGAAATCCCTTAAAAACACCCGAGGGAAGCTTTTTTTGGGGAGGAATTGCACGTTATTCCAGAGGCAGTTCCCCCCCCCCGCAGTGGACACAGGTATCCATGTTTTGGAGATGCTTTGTGTGGAAAATGGGAGTCACTGGTTCCACTCTGGCCATTTTTTGGCTTCTCCTCCTTTTTTTTCCTCCTCTCTTTTCCCTCTCTCCCCCTTTTTCCCTTTCTTTCCCTTTTTCCCTTTTATTTCCTTTTTTCCCTTTTATTTCCTTTTTTCCTTTTCCCCCCTTTTTCCCTTCCCCCTTTTTCCCTTCCCCCTTTTTCTCCCCCTTTTTCCCTTCCCCTTCTTTTCCCTTTCCCCCTTTTTCCCTTCCCTCTTCCTTCCCTTTCCCCTCCTTCCTTTTCCTCCTCTCTTTTCCATTTCCCCCTTTTTTCCCTTCCCCCTTTTCCCCTTTTCCCCCCCTCCTTCCCATTCCCTCATTCCCGCTCAGCCCTTGGCTCCAGCAGAGCAGGATTCAGGATTTCTTGGCTCCCTCCTCCCCCCTCAGGCTCTGCCAAACCCAAACATGTGGAAGATCTTTCCCAAAAAACTTCCCTTTCCTTCCACGTCTGTCCTTAATCGGAGGAAAATCAGAGCCAGGCATCCTCCTGCTCCCCATTCCCGATCCAGAGGGAGCAGGGCTTGGATCCCGGGCCCCATCCATGGGATTCCTGCCAGCCCATGCGGGGAAGAACCCAGGAAAAACCAAAAAAATCCTGGAAACCCCCAAAATTCCAAGTGGTGCTGACAAACGGGGAGCAGCTCCCAGAGCAGGTTCTGCCCATTCCCAGCAAAACATTCCCTAAAAAAACCCAAATCCAGGCTGAGGAAGGGGGAGAAACCAGCAGGAGCACGAGGTGGGAATTCCCTCCCTGCCTGGCTGCTCCCAGCGTTTATCCAGCCAGGAATTCCCGGGGACCTTCTGGTGCAGCCACAGCTTCGTTTGCACCCGGGATGGGTTTGGCACAAACCCATGGAAAAATCCTAAAATCCTCAAATCCCGCAGCTCTCCGGTGGGCGGGACAGGGAGGGGGGGGAGGAGGGGGGAATCCCAAGGGAATGGTGGATCCCGGATAAACGGGGACAGCGGGACAATCCCGGAGCAGCACAGGGGGAAAAGGGGGATTTGGGGTCACTGGGGGGGCACAGGGGGATCCCACAGGGGTCTTTGGGGTCCATAGGTGTCTGTGGGGCTGTTTGGGGTCCATAAGTGTCTGTGGGGGTGTTTGGGGTCCATAGGTGTCTATGAGGGGTATATGGGGGGTCCCACAGGGGATGTTTGGGGTCTGTAGGTGTCTGTAGGGTGTTTGGGGTCTATGGGAGTATTTGGGGTCCATAGGTGTCTACAGGGAGTGTTTGGGGTCCATAAGTGTCCACAGGGGGTATATGAGGGTCTCACAGGTGTCTATGGGGTCCATAGGTGTCTATAGGGGGTGTTTGGGGTCCGTAGGTGTCTGTGGGGGATGTTTGGGGTCCATGGCAGTGTTTGGGGTCCATAGGTGTCTGTGGGAGGCTCCATAGGGGGCTCCATAGGGTGTAGGGGGGTCCCACAGGTGTCTGTGGGGTCCATAGGTATCTATAGGGGATGTTTGGGGTCCATGGGAGTGTTTGGGAGCAGATCTCAGGAGGAGGAGCAGATCCCAGGAACAGATCCTGGGAGCAGGAGCCAATCCCAAGAGCAGATCCCAGGAGCAGATCCCAGGAGCAGGAGGGGATCCCAGGAGCAGATCCCAGGAGCAGATCCCAGGAACGGGAGCAGGTCCCAGGAGCAGGAGCAGGAGCCAATCCCAAGAGCAGATCCCGGGAGCAGGAGCAGATCCCAGGAGCGGGAGCAGATCCTGGGAGCGGATCCCGAGAGCAGGAACAGATCCCAGGAACAGATCTCAGGAGCAGGAGCCAATCCCAGGAGCAGGAGCAGATCTCAGGAGCAGGAGCAGATCCCAGGAGCAGATCCCAGGAGCAGGAGCAGATCCCGGGATCAGGTCTCTCCGTGGCCCTCCCGCCCTGCTGGTGGCTGGTGCCAAAGGCAGGATGAAGCTCCCAAGGAGCCAGGAATTCCCGTGGGACGTGGCTGGCTCCCAGATCCTCACCTATACTCTGGAATTTGCACTGGGAAGTCAAGGAATTCTGCTGATTCCAGCCGGGAATCTCCTGCCAAGTCCCACAGTTAATATTAACCCGGAATGTCCTGCAGCTCCCGAGTTTATCCTTCCCTATCAACCTGCTCCCGGGGCTGGAGAACAGCTGGATCGGCTGGAATGTGGGATCCAGCCAGGAGCATCCTCACCTGGCACCTACAGCCCCCCTGGCACTGGGAATGGGCTGATCCACAGGGAAAAGGAGGCTCCAGGGAGACTTTATCCCTCTCTCCAACTCCCTGGAAGGAGGTCGGATCCGGCGGGAATTCGGGCTCTGCTCCCAGGAAACCAGAGGAAACGGCATGCAGCTGTGCCAGGGGAGGTTTAGCTTGGAAATTCGGGAATATTTCTCCTTGGAAAGGGGTGTGAAGCTCTGGGATGAGCCATGCAGGGCAGGGGTGGAGTTCCCAATCCCTGGAAGTGTCCAATAAATCCATGGATGTGGCACTTGGGAACGTGGCTCGGTGCTGCTGCTCCTACAGCTGATGATCCTTAAGGTCCTTTCCAAGCTCAGCAATTCCAGGATTCCATGGCTGGCAGGTGGATGAGGTGTCAGTGCTTCCCTTCTCCCTGGATCCGTGTCCAGGATGTTTTCCTATGGATTCCCTCTCCTTTTCCTGGCAGGATTTGACATCAACTCCCTGAGCAGCTTTCGCTTTCCCAGCATTTTCCAGCCTGTCTGGAATCCCAGGGAATGACTCGTTTCTCCACATCTTTTACTGGAAATTGGCTTTTTTTTCCCTGCCTTGAGAATTCCTGGAAGGCAGAAAACAGGGCTGGAAAACTCCAGCTCTCCGTGTCCTTCCCACTCTTTTTTTAAGGATTTCTGGGATTAT
>NW_020897847.1:0-6341 GCF_003984885.1 Neopelma chrysocephalum | reverse complement strand
TTTCAGTATATGTTTTAGGGATTTTTAGGATTATAAAAGTGATAATTGAGGTGTTTTTTGAAGGATTTCCTTTTCCTCTCCCCCCCTTCACTCAGCGATCCCGTGGATTTCAGGAACAGGCTCCTGTTGACAGGAAAAGGCCCCGTTTGGCTCAAATTCCAGGATAAACCAGTTGCTGGTGGATATTCCAGCCTGGATTCCTGCTGGAATTTCCTGGGAGCGCCTGGATCCATCAGGAGAGTCTGGGCTGCTCCTGCTTCCAAGAAAACCCTTCTATCCCCCTTTTATCCTTGGAACCAAACCCTTATTAACAGAAAAAAATCCCTTTAAACCCCCTGGGAATTTTGGGATCTCCTAATACCTGGATGTTAATGAAACTAATTAAATTGCTTTTCTGCTCCCAAAAAAAGCAGGAATTAAACATCTCCCTGATGGAATTCTGCCTTGGAGACAGGATTAATTTGCAGGATTAAAGCTTTTCCTAGTGGAGAAAACTCTTCCTCATTCCTGGATCCCCCTGGTTGGGCCTCGTTATCCATCAGGGAGAATTTATGGATCGAATCCGCTTTGGCATCGCTCGGTTTTAAGGGAATTTTGCCGCTTCTGGGGGTCGAAAAGGGCAGGAAAAAAGCAGGAAAAAAGCAGGAAATTCTCCAAACTCCAAGCAAATCCACGGAGTGAGGAGGTGCTGGTTTGGCCAGAGGGTTTTTTTTTTTTAGGATGGTTTTTTTCTGGTTTTCCCTGGATTTAGCAACCGTCTCATTTGCTGACGTGATTTGGGAAGAGCCCAAATCCGCGGGACCAGATGTTCCCGGAGCTCTGCTCCCACTTAAAGCTCCTCCTGATGGGGTTGGAGAGGCCAAAAGTTCCAGGGATTTTGTGCCTGACTGGGATCACATCACCCGGATCGTTGTCTCCCGGGATTTCTGGGACACCCCCCCGGCTCCGGCTGCTGAATTCCATTCATTAATCCCAGAAATTTCCCTCCATTCCTGTAAATCCCAGAAATTTCTCTCCGTTTCCATAAATTCCAGAAATTAATCCCATAAATTTTCCTCCATTCCCATAAATCCCACCAATGAATCCCATAAATTTCCCTCCATTCTTATAAAGCCCAGAAATTTCTCTCCATTTCCATAAATCCCAGAAATCCCAGAAATTTCCCTCCGTTCCTATAAATCCCAGAAATTTCTCTGTTTCCATAAATTCCATTAATGAATCCCATAAATTTCCCTCCATTCCTGTAAATCCCAGAAATTTCCTCTCCCTTTCCATAAATTCCAGAAATGAATCCCATAAATTTCTCTCCATTCCCATAAATCCCACAAATGAATCCTGTAAATTTCCCTCCATTCCTATAAATCCCAGACATTTCTCTCCTTTCCCATAAATCCCACAAATTAATGCCAGAAATTTCCCTCCATTCCTATAAATCCCACAAATTTCTCTCCATTCCCATAAATCCCACAAATGAATCCCAGAAATTTCTCTCCATTCCTTATAAATCCCTTAATTTTCTCTCCGAGGCTGTGGGGCAGGAAGGGGACAAAGATGGATCTGTGGAGTGCTGGGAGGGGTTTGATCCCGTCTAAACCATTCCAAAGTGGAAAACACGGATCTGGGATGTGCTGGGAGCGTTGCAGAGGGTCTGGATGTGGGGAAGGAGCCCACGGAGGAGCCGAGGCAGGAGTTTGATCCCTCCGTTTGATCCGTACGGATGCTGGGATGGCTCATTCCCGCTCTCCCTTCCCTTAGGATGCTGTGCCGTGCCCTGACAGCCACGGGGGCTTTTCCTACTATTCAAATCCACAAGGAAAAGGGGTGTTTACAGTGTTCCCGAGGATCTGGGGCCCTCTTTGATGTTTGTGTACTCGGAGGCAGCGCCGGCTCCATCCGGAGCCTCCTCCGTGTCCAAGGGGCTCTGCTGCCCATCCCGGCCTGGAACAGGGATTCACCTTCCCTTGGCTGGAGCTGGAGCTCTTCCCATGTCCCTGATGGCTCTGGAGCTGCAGGGATTCAGCTGGGCCCTTCCAGGGCTCGTTAACCCTCTGCCATCCCAGAGGGAATGTGGCCAGGAAGGAGGGTTTCGGGGTCTCTGTGTCCCACAGCTCTCTTATCCCATCATTTCTCCCTGTCCCACAGCTCTCCCTGTCCACAGCGCTCCATGTCCCACCATCTCCCTGTATCCCACCAACTCTCCATGTCCCACCATCTTTCCATGTCCCATCACTTCTCCGTGTCCCACAGCTTTCCATGTCCCACCATCTCTTCATGTCCCACCAACTCTCTGTGTCCCATCATTTCTCCATGTCCCACATCTCTCTGTATCCCATCATTTCTCCATGTCCCACATCTCTCCATGTCCTGTCATTTCTCCATGTCCACAGCTCTCTGTATCCCATCATTTCTCCCTGTCCCATCCATGTCCCACACACTCTCCCTGTCCCACAGCTCTCCCTGTCCCGCAGTTCTCTGTATCCCACCAGCTTTCCATGTCCCATCCATGTCCCACAGCTCTCCATATCCCACATCTCTCTGTATCCCATCATTCCTCCATGTCCACAGCTCTCCATGTCCCATCACTTCTCCATGTCCCCCCAACTCTCCATGTCCCACAATTCTCTGTATCCCACAGTTCTCCCTCTCCCACAGTTCTCTGTATCCCATCATTTCTCCATGTCCACAGCTCTCCATCCCATCCATGTCCCACATTTTTCCCTATCCCATGGTTCTCCATATCCCATCATTTCTCCACGTCCCACAGTTCTGTCTCCCACCATTTCTCCCTGTCCCACCCTCTCACCATATCCCACCATCTCCCTGTATCCCACAGCTCTGTGTCCCAAGGAGCAGCCTTGCCTCGCTCCCATCATCCTGCAGATCCAGAGGTTTTTCCATGTCCATCCCAGCCCTTGGACAGTCTCCAGGCTCCTGCTGTCCCAAACTTCCCTCTGGCTCATCCCACCCCAGGGAGGGGTTTCTTCCTCTCTCCTGCTTTTCAGTGGGAGCAGAAATCCCATCTCCTGCTTTTTTGCAGCCCTGGGGTTTTCCCCATGGATATCCAGGTGTCTTTTCCCCTCCTTTTCCCCTTTTCCCCCTGGAAAAACCCCAGCCCCGTGTGGGCTGATCCTCCCTGGGCAGGCTGGGACAGCTGGATGCCCTTCCCAGAGTTTTGCAGCGGGAAAAATCCAGGCTTGGAGTTATCAGGGAGGCACTTGGAGCGCTTTGCACTTGGATATCCCGCCCAAGGAGCAGCTCCAAGCCTCTGGAGTGAGGAATTCCTGCCTTTCTCCCCCTGGATCCACCAGGGCCGGGTGGAGCCGCCCGGGAATGCTGGCTCAGCAGCTTTGGAAAAGCTTTGGAAAAGCCAGGCTGTGATTCACCGGGATGGGACGTGGGGAGGCCGGGCAAGGAAGTCTGGAGGCAAGGCAAATATTCCACGTTTTCCCTGGGTTCAGGGAACTTCCTCGGGATTGCTGAGGTCGCTGGAAGTGGGGGAGGAGGAATCAGGGCTGGGAGGGAGGAGCTGCTGCTTTTTCCTTGAGCCAATTCCAGGATTTTCCTCCTCCTCAGCTGGATAGAAACTGTTTGTTTGGTTCAGGAAAAAAACAGGATGCAAATGGGATGTGCATTATGTTGGGATAATGGGATGCAAATGCCCCCCCATCCCTCTAACTTGAGCATTCCAAGGCTCTCCCTGTGGATGGAAACCTGGAAAAATGAGCTTGGAAATGGCCCAGGATGAGCAGGGAGGGATCACAACCAGGATTTAAACCAAGGAAAGGAGGAATTCCCAAGGCAGGAGGCCGTGAGGAATCCCAGAATCCCAGAAAATTGTCCCGCTGCAGCCGAGGCCGGGGCAGAATTCCCGAGGCAGGGATGGAGCATCCCATGCCCTGGGTTTTCCTTTAATTCCCGCTGTCCTCATTCCCCCCAGCCCATCTGCTGGATGGGGATGAGTCACCCCAGGAGGAGGAGGAGGAGGAGGAGGCTCCTGGAAAAGATCCCTGTTTGCTCCTTCCCGGCCGTTTCCATGGGATAAGGTTCCATGGGATAAGGTTCCATGGGATAAGGTTCCATGGGATAAGGTTACGGCCCCAGGTCACCGGGAGGAGCCTTTTGTCGTTGTGGGCCGGCCCTTCCCGCTGCAAATCCCGGGATTCCTGTGGAGCTGCAGGGGGGGGGAGGGATCCCTGTGTCAGCTGGTGAGGGGGTGGGAAGCTCCCGACGCTCCGGAGACACGTTTTCCCGGGACACGTGTCCTGGAGGCAGCTCAGGGGGCCTGGAAAGAGCCTTTTCCAACCTCATGGAAGCACAGGGCCGGTGCTTGGGGGCTTGGCCAGGATCCAACGTGGGATAGGAATCCAAAAATGTGGGATAGGAATTGCAGGAGGAGGTTGAGAGTGGGATAATAGAGGGAAAATGTCCCGTGAGCTGTTTATTGTGCCTTTCCATGGATTTTTCCAACTTCATGGAAGCACAGGGCTGGTGCTTGGGTGCTTGGCCAGGACTGACCCTCTCCATGAACAGTGGGAATGGGAAAAATGTGGGATAGGAACTTCAGGAGAAGGTTGAGAGTGGGATAACAGAGGGAAAATATCCCGTGAGCTGTTTATTCCATGAGTCTTTTCCAACCTCATGGAAGCACAGGGCCGGTGCTTGGATGCAAGGCTTGGCCTGGATCCTCTTCATGAACTACTGGAGTGGGAAAAATGTGGGATAGGAACTTCAGGAGAAGGTTGAGAGTGGGATAACAGGGGGAAAATGTTTATTGGGAGCCGTTCCTTGGGGCAGGGTTGTGCCTTTCCATGGATTTTTCCACCCTCATGGAAGCACAGGGCTGGTGCTCGGGTGCAAGCCTTGGCCAGGATCCAATGTGGGATAGGAATCCAAAAATGTGGGGTAGGAATTTCAGGAGGAGATTGAGAGATGGATAACAGGGAAAACGCTCCCATGAGCTCTTTATTGGGACAGGGTTGTGCCTTTCCATGGATTTTTCCAACTTCATGGAAGCACAGGGCTGGTGCTTGGGTGCAAGGCTTGGCCTGGATCCTCTTCATTAACTATTGGAGTGGGAAAAATGTGGGATGGGAATTTCAGGAGGAGGTTGAGAGTGGGATAACAGAGGGAAAATGTCCCATGAGCTGTTCTTTGGGACAGGGTCTGCACTGGGTGTGTCCTGCTGGAAAAATGAGCTTGGAGATGCCCGGGATGAGCAGGGAGGGATCACAACTGGGATTAGTCCTGCAGCCAAGGAAAGGAGGAATTCCCAAAGCAGGAGCATCAGCTTGGCTCCCGAAAAACCTCTGGGAAAAACACCCCGGCGCAGCTGCAGCACCTGGGAAAAGCCTGGAAAACCGGGAAAACCGGAGAGGCTCCCGGCAGAACCAGCTCGTCCCGGGAGAGGATCCTCAGGGATGTGAGGGTTCAGGTGCTCATTAAAATTAACTCATTTAAAGTTAATTGTCCTGGTGGCATCCCAGGAAACCAGGGCAAGGAGCTGGGAATGGCTGGAGCTGTGCCAGGAATGTTGGGATGGATCTCAGGGAAAGGTTCTTCCTTCCCAGAGGAGGGGGCACTGCCCAGGCTCCCCATGGAATGGTTATTCCCCAAGGCTGCCAGAGCTCCAGGAGGGTTTGGATGATCCTCTGCGGGATTGTTGGGGTGTCCTGATGATCCCTGGGGGTCCCTTCCCGCTCAGGATATTCCAGGATTCTACAGAAATCCTGCTGCATTGTTGCTGTGGATGTTTCTGTGTTCGTAGGGGACAAATGAAGCCCCAACTCCTGGAATAAAGAGGGGCAGGGGGTGGAGAAGAACAGAAGCAAACCCTGGGGAACATGTCCAGAACTCTTGGACAAAGCTCTGAGGGACAGGGGGGGATTGTTGGGGTGTCCTGGGGTTGGATTTGGATGATCAGCTCCACAGATCCCGCTGTGTCCTGACTCCTTGGAGGCTCCAGAGCCAGGTTGAAAACCTGCTGAAAACTGGGAGCCATCCCAGCTCCGGGAATGTCGCTCCAGAGGCAGCAGAGCCCGTGGGAGAGGCGAGGCGGGCACGCCCTGGGCACACACCGATCCCAGGGACTCCTGACCTACTTCAGGGAGGGAAAACAGATCCCAGTGTTTCCCTGTGCTGAACAGGGCAGGGACAAACACCTCCAGCTCCCAGGGAAGAGGGAGGAACATTCCCAGCTCCCAAAGCGGGGTTGGAGGCACCTCCATGGTCCCAAGAGGGACTGAGAGCACCTCGGTGGGGGTGAAGGTGACTCTGTCACCCCCAGAGCTGCCATTCCAAAGGGACAAGTCCAAGTCCTTCCTTCCAAAGGGGAAGGAATTTCC
>NW_020897846.1:97259-109967 GCF_003984885.1 Neopelma chrysocephalum | reverse complement strand
CGCCCAATCAGCGCGCGGCTTGTTGGCAGGTGCCGCCATGGCGGTGCCCAGGCGCTAAGGGAGGCGCTCGGCGGCGCCGGGACACGGTGAGGGCCGGGAGGGGAGCGGCGGGACCCGTGGGAACCGGGGCGGCTCCGAGCGCCCCCGAGCACCCCCCGGCCCTGGGGAGAGAGCGGGCTCCTCGACCGTGTCCCCCCCCGGAGCCGCTGGGCCGCGCTCCCCGCCGGGCCCCGCTGCCCCCCGGGCCCGCTCTGCCCTTCCCGGGGGGGGATTCAAGGCTCCGTCCCCCCTGAGCTCTCCGTCCGCAGGGTGACCATGAAGGTGGTGAACCTGAAGCAGGCCATCCTTCAGGCCTGGAAGGAGCGATGGAGCGACTACCAATGGGCCATAAACATGAAGCGGTTCTTCCCCCGCGGAGCCACCTGGGACATCCTCAACCTGGCAGGTCCGGGGGGGGCTGGGGGGGCTTTCCCCTCCTCGCTGGCCACACAGGGGTGTTCTGGGGGTGGGTTTTGGGGTGTCAACCCTCTGGGCTGCAGACAAGGGTATTTTGGAGGTCCCTGTTGCATTTTGGGTCCCTCCACCCCCTTCCCACACTACTTTTCACACCAAAATGCCCTTTCCCAACCCCTTTAACCCATTCCTGAGTGTTCCCCCAACCCTTTGGATCCATTTTGGGGCCATTCCCCGCTTTTTCCCCCTGTGAGGGTTCAGGAGTCCACACAGCTTGGCTTTTGAGACTGAGTTGTGCCAGGAGGGGATTAGATTGGATATTAGGGGAGATTTCTTCATGTAAAAGGTGGTCAGGCATTGGAACAGGCTGTGGTGGAGTCACCATCCCTGGAAGGGTTCAAAAACGTGTGGATGTGGCACTTGGGGGCACGGACTAGTGGTGACATGACAGTGCTGGGTTAAAGGTTGGACTCGGTGATGCTGGAGGTCTTTCCAGCCTTAACGATTCCCTGATTCCCTGGTTCTTTCCCTGCACAGGAGCCAGGTGCTGCTCCCGAGGCCGCTTCCCACCCTGGCTAGGGGGGGGTTCCTTTTCCCAGTCCAGTTCAAGGGCATTTCACGCAAATCCTGCCAAAGGCTGGGACCTTTGGTTTAAAGATTTGCCAGGCTCTCCTGCTAATTATAGAAATTTGGTGCTGGGATTTTCCCTGTGCAGCACGTCCCTGGATAAATAAACAGAGCCAGGGATCGCTGCTCTGGGGGGTTTAAAGTGAACCAGCCCCGCAAAGGCAGCAGATCTCATGCTTCCAAGGGGGGAATCTTTCCCCAGTGGATATTTTTCCCCTCTCTCCACCTTCCCAGTGGATTTTCCGTCAGTGTCTGGGTTTTGTCACACCCTGAGCTGCTCTGGCTGGGTTTGTCCCCTCTGATGTGGGGCTGGAGGGGCCGAGCAGGAGCTGTGGCTGTGGGGAGATGGATTTGCTTTGGATGGATTTGCTGGGTGTGGGGGTGGTTGGCTGGAGGGCCATTCCTGCTGCTGCCCAGCTGGTCCCTGGAGCTCCCTGGTGCCTGTTCCCACCCTGGTGGCACCGGCTCCTGCTCCGCTGGCAGCGAGGCCTGTGGGGTGCTTGGCGTGGGCTCATCTGTGTATCCCCAAAAACAGGGCCAGAGATGGTAATTCCCTGTCATTTCTGTAGGAACAGGTTTCTCCTGACCCACACTCAGCCAGGGGAAGGCTCAGCAGCCTGGGCTTTGTTGGGGGCAGCCCATAGGCCAGGAGGGGGAAGGAGCCATGTCCCCTTTTCCTTTTGGGAGCCCCAAAGGCAGGATGCCAACCCTGACTCCGAGCACACAGGGAGAGCCCATTCCCGAGGCCCCCATGGCTGGAACAGCAGCTCCCTTCCTCACCACAGCCCCTGGAGCTGTCCTTCCCTGAGCTCGTGCCTTTCAGCTTTGGAAGTACAAAGGAGGGAAAGCTGGCACGGGCTGCCGGGCTCACGGCGGGGCCGGCAGATCGCTGCCGACACGTCTGCAGCGGGGAGCAGCATGTGGCTGGCTCATGGTGGCACTCTGGGCTGGGCTGGGGAGGGGACGGCTGCCACCACCTTCTGTCCTCATCCCAGACGCTCTTGGCCCAGGTCTGAGCCTTGGAACGAGACCCAGGGAGTCTCCCACTCCCGCGCTCGGGATCCACCGGCGGCTCCTCCTCAGCTTTGGGGCGACAACTTCCCACCCGGCTGCTGCTCCCCCTTTTTACATCTGGGTGCTCTGACCTACTTGCAGCCCGAGCCACAGCCCGGGGCCTGCTCGGGGAGGTGCTTCCTGCGCTCTGCCATGGCTCAAATGGGCAATTAAAGGCTTGGCTGAGCAGATGGGACGGGCAGAGCCCCTCGGGCCACCGAGGGCCAGACGGGCAGGGCCGGGCCCAGCGCAGGGGACTGGCAGCCCCGAGCTCAGCCCCGGGTGCCCGCGCAAAAGCCACTCGGTGGAGGCTGCGGGGCAGGAGGCGGGAGGGAGGGGAATGTGTTTGGAGAGCAGCAGGCGCAGTTTTGGGGCCGGAGTGCCCGGGAGAGCTGAGTTAGCAGGAGGCTAAGCCTGAATTATTCACTGGCTTGTGCCATCGGGGATTAGAAAGTTGTGGGATTCAGTGAATTTTGGGGAAAAGCGGTGCGGAGTCGCTGTGGTTGGCACAGTTGGGCCTTGCCAGCTTCACTCTGGGGTGAGGGCAGAGCAGTGTGTCTGTGTGTACCCGTGTCCCCACGTGCTGACTTGGGACCCCCCGGCCCCTCTCTTTCCTTGCAGAGGCTCTCCTGGAACAGGCCATGATTGGGCCATCCCCAAACCCACTCATCTTGTCCTACCTGAAATATGCCATCAGCTCCCAGGTAAGGACCTGCTGGCACTACTGCGGGAGACCTCCCAGCCCCAGCGAGGTTAACAAAGAAACTGGGGTGCTGGTGGTGGGCAGACACCCCAAATTCCCCATCTGAGCCTGTCCTGGGCTGGGCAGACACCCCAAGTCCCCCACCTGAGCCTTTCCAGAGCTGGGGCGGGTGGTGGAGGGCTCAGAGCGTGCCCCAGGCAGGGATGTTTCCATAAATAGCCTCTACCACCGCCCGGGGTGGGAATTCTGCCCCCCGAGAGCCTCCGCGCTCGCCGTGAGCTCCGCGCTTCCACATCCCGGCGTTTAATATCGCCTAAAGTTTGTGTGAAACACATCAGCGATCACCTAAAAATGTCTGTTTGGATTTGTGCCGGGTCAGCGCCCCGGCCCCGGCCCCGTCTGCGGTGACAGGCAGCGGGGCCGTGCCCTGACCTTGCCGTTCCTCGGCAACGAGCGCGGCGCTGGCACGGCCCCCGTGTGACACCGCGCTTGTTTTGGCTTTGTGTGTTGTAGATGGTGTCCTATTCCACGGTGCTGACGGCCATCAGCAAGGTACGGCTGGGGCAGGTGCTCTCTACCCACAACCCACGAATCCCTTTCCCTCCCCACAACTCCCACCAAATATAGGTCAAGTGGGAGGCGACGTCCTGGGCTGAGTCAGCAGTGGGCAGCCGGCACGGATTAGCACCCGAGCCCTTCCTGTCCCTGCTGGGGATGGGCTGCTACGGGTCCTGCGGGGTTTTGGGGGTGTGAACGCCTCGTCCCTCTGCCCTGGGGGACCTGGCAGGCTCCTGCTCTGTGTGTAACCCCAGCCTGGCCACCGGAAACCACATCCCGCCGCAGCCGGCGGCTCTGGCAGCGCCGTGGGGAGCGGAGCCGGCCGTGGAGGAGCTGCCAGCGCCGGGGCCACGCGGCTGCGGCCACAGGCCACGCTCGGCTGTGGCTTCCCATGGGTGTTCAGTGTCCCCATGCTGCTTCCATGGGGATAAACCATGGCTGCCTCTGCTTGGTGTTGGGAAGCCCCTCGCAGGTTTTGTCAGCCTCCCCACTCCCTGCCTTGCCAGGGTCACCTCAGGCCCCCCACCCTCTACCTTGTCAGGGTCACTTCTGATCTGAAGGAAAAACAATCTGAGGGAGAATAATTTCTCTCCCCCCACTTTCTTGTTGTTATGGGGATGAGAGGAGAGCAGCGCTGGCAGCCAGGGTTGTTTTGGGGGGCCTCAGGCTGAGCTCGGAGCTGTACCATGAAGGCCTGGTGAGGTGGGGACCCCTCCAGCAGGCTCAGCACCGATCCGGTGGGATGGGTGCGCTCCCGGGGTGGGGTAGAGCCGAGCCCACCCACAGCTCTGCTCCGAAGGCTGCGGGCTCATCGCCGTTCCCCCGGTCCCGCATCGCTGCCCGTTTGGAGGGGCGGGCACAGCGCTGACCTTGAGAGCCGAGCCTTCCTCCTTCAGCTCAGCGTGGGCCCAGCGCAGAGCTGCGGGCAAGCTCCGGCCCGGCGGGGCTCCCCATCTGCTCCGGGAGGAGGGGGGGGACCGCGCTTCTGCCGCCCCCCGCCCCCCGGCCCCGCGGCCAGCCGGGCTGTTGGCGCTGCCAGGGCCTGGGGTGGGCAGGGGGCTGGCTCCCGGCCACCACCGCGGCGTCAGGGCAGCACAGCCCCGGCCCGAGGCTGCGGAGAAAGCCCGCCCCCGGCCCTGCCACCCTGGGAGGGCATGACCTGGCCGACAGACAACCCTGACCTACTTCTCATTCAAGTGGCTTCTGGGTGGCTGCCAGGGCGAGTGTCCTGCGGCCGCAGCGCCCGGCCCGGCCCTGGAGGGAGGGCTTGAGGAGGAGCTGCCAGAGCTGGGCAGCCCCCATCTGAAATCCCTTTGTGTTCCCCTGCTCTAGTTCGATGACTTCTCCCGAGATCTGTGTGTCCAGTCGCTGCTGGAGATCATGGACATGTTCTGTGACCGCCTCAGGTATGACGTGACTGTTCCAGTGCTGCCACCTCGATCCTGGCTGTGCCACAGGCAGCACTGGGAGCTGGTGGGGCCTGGCCGATCCCGGGATACTCACCCTGGCAGTTAAGGGCAAATTCCCCCTCCAACTCCCATTCCCAAATTGCTGCCAACATGGGGAGAGCAGAGGGAATCCAAACCCCACCAGCTTCATGGGAAGCTGCAGGAAGCCCCCGCCCCTACTCAGGGATAAACCTTGCTGTGGTATTCCTGCCCTGCTCAGGTAGGTGGGGTGGGTGTAAGCCCTGTGGCCCGAGGGTCTCTGTCCCCTTGGAGTGTTTCCTTTCCCTCTGCAGCTTCCCAGGCCCTGTCTGCATGTCCCTGTCTGGTCCTGCCTGCGCTGCCCCAGGCACTGCCTTGTTTTGCTTTATGCTCTTCCGCTGGTGTTGCAGGACCCAGGGGAGTCCAGACAATTCAGGCCACAAAAAACTTTTTTAGAAAGCTCAGAAATCTTCCTGTTAACCCCTGACAGCCTCTTCTGGGAGGCCAGAGGGACAGAGGGAGGAGGAAGGCTGGAGGTAGCAGCCCTTCAATGAAATGAAACGAAGCAGCAGCAATGAATATGCATCAGTGACAGATGTTGACAAGGAGCTGTCGCTGGCCAACTGCAGAGCCGGCCCTTAATCCGCTCCTGCCTGCTCTGATCCTCTGCTTAATTTGATCAAAACTTCTGGCCCCGATGATTTGTGCATCAGGAGGGGAAAGCGTTCACCTCTCGCAGAGCACTGATCGATGCTGAGCCTCTCTTAGCAAGATAATTTGATTAGAAGCTTGGAAAGTTTCCCTGTAGTGGAGTTGGCCAGCGAGGAGGCTGCACTGGGTGGGTGTGGGGGGGTGTTCTTCCCCCCAGCACGGCAGGAATGCTGGTGGGATGAGCAGGTTGGGATCTACAGCAAAGGAGCTGAGTGGGAGTGTGGGACCTGGGTTTGGGTTCCCCAACCTGCCCCATGCCTGTGCCTCAGTTTCCCAGCACACAGTGAGCACATTCCCGTTTTCCTCCCCTTCCAGCTGCCACGGGAAGGCTGAGGAGTGCATCAGCCTGTGCCGGGCGCTGCTGAGTGCCCTCACCTGGCTCCTGCGCTGCGCCGCCTTCTACGCCGACAAGGTGAAGGAGCCCCTGGAGCAGGCGGCGGCCGAGAACCAGCTGAAGATGTGCCTGGAGCGGCTGGAGAAGGTGCTCAGCAGCACCAAGAACCGCGCCCTGATCCACATCGCCAAGCTGGAGGAGACGTGTACGTCCCTACCCCTGCGGAGGTGGCACTGCCACCTCTCCCTTCCCCCTGCCCGGCTCCTGCCGCATTGTCCCTGCGGCTCCAAGCCTATCCATCTTCCAGCCCTGTTGCTGTAACCGTCTCTCCTCCCTGGCTCCGTGCCACCCTCTGCCCCCTCCCCTCCGTGCTGCCCTTGGAAGAGGAGCAGAATTAATGTGGAGGCTGCGTGAGCTGTTCCTGGGCGCGTGGCGAGCCCTGTGCTCTGCCAGCCTGGCACAGCCCCGCGCCTTCGGCTGTGCCCATGTCTTGCCAGGAGGCTGTGCCAGGCTGCTCCTGAGGCAGGAGCTGCTGGGGGCACACAGACCCTTGGTTTGGGCTCGCAGACCCTCGATTTGGGCACACAGACCGTCGGTTTGGGCTGGCAGCATCAGCAGGGACCCCCAGCCTCTTCAGCCCCTCTGTGCTGCCGTGGGCCTTGGAGCCAGCCTGCCCAGCTTTTCCATGTGTCCCTGTCCCTCTGCTGAATCCCTGTCCTCCCTCCCCAGCCTCCTGGAGCACTGTGGAGCAGTCCCTCGTCAAGCTGGGGGAGAACCTGAACAACCTCGGCACGTCCCCGCTGCGGAGCCAGGCTGACGACTGCGTGTCCCTCATCAAGAGGTGGCTGTGTGCTGCTGCTTCGTGGGCTTGGGGGGCAAAATGGGTCTGAGCCCCACTCTGGCTCCCCCAAACTCCTTGCTCTGAGGGCTGAGAGCCTCCTGACTCTCTCCATGCTGGCTCCCTGCTTCCCTGTCCCTTTCCAGCTTGGATCCCTGCTCTGGCAGCGGGCTGGGGCTGACCAGAGGAGAGGGGACAGGGCAAGTGGTGACCCAGGGGTTGCTCCTTTGGTGACCTGGGGCTCTTCACCATTCCTCAGCTGCTCTGGTCACACCAGAGCTGCCATTCCTGCTCCCTGTCACCCTGGAACTGCTCCCAGGTCCCAGGGTCTTGGCTGTGCCTTGGAGATCCCAGGCACAGGTGCTCCAGGCTGTCCTGCCCCAGGGAGACACAGGGCAGCAAAGGTCAGGGGCTTGGCCAGGGAATGAGAGTGGGACAGGAGGAGCAGGAATCTGTCCCTGCAGGGCCCCAGTGACCCTGAGCTGTCCCCTCCCACCCAGCATCCCCACCATGCTCTCGGTCCACTCGGAGCAGCTGAACAAGACCGGGTTCCCCACCGTGCACGCCGTGGTGCTGCTGGAGGGGACCATGAACCTCACAGGGGAGACTCAGCCGCTGGTGGAGCAGCTCATGATGGTGAAGAGGATGCAGGTACAGAAGTGACAGCGTGTTCTCCTGCTCAGGTGGCCTGGGGCCACGGCCAGGGCTCCGTGCTGTGCCTGCCTGTGCTGATCCTGCTCCAGGGGAGCAGCGGGAGCGCATCAACACCATCACAGGGGTTCAGGGTTTGGCTGAGGGGGGTGGGGGATGTGCTTTGCTGCCAACCCAGCACTGAGGGGTCTGTGTGTGTGCCCTGCAGCGCATCCCCTCCCCGCTCTTTGTGCTGGAGATCTGGAAGGCCTGTTTTGTGGGCCTCATTGAGTGCCCCGAGGGCACGGAGGAGCTCAAGTGGACAGCCTTCACCTTCCTGAAGGTAGGGCCCATCCCAGCCCTGCTCTGAGCCCTGTGCCTGCTGCTGCCCTTTCCCTGCACGCCTGGCTCCTGCTGAGCCCTGAGCTCTGCCAGAGCAATTAGTCCTCCCCCGCTGCAGAGTGCCCCTTGGGGTGCCCCCCACCCCGCAGTGTGCCCCTCAGAGTCCAACCCACCCCACCTGAGCCCACCCCTGCCCTCCTGCTACCTTCTGAACATTGGCTTTGCTGTCCAGGGGCCTCCTTTCAGCCCAGCCCCACTTTGTTTGGCAGAATGGGTTTTCCTGGGATGTTGTAGGAGAAATGAAAGTGAATAGGTTTAGATTAGATTTTGGGAAGAAGTTCTTCCCCATTACTGGGGTGAGGCCCTGGCACAGGTTGCCCAGAGAAGCTGTGGCTGCCCCATCCCTGGAAGTGTCCAAGGCCAGGTTGGATGGGGCTTGGAGCAACCTGGGCTAGTGGAAGGTGTCCATGCCTGTGGCAGGGGATATAATTTAAGGTCCCTTCCAACCTAAACCATTCCATGATTCTATGATAAATGTGCCTCTGGGTGGTGGTGGAAGACTCTGGAGGGGAACAGGGGGACCAGGGTCCCCTGGGTGCACAGACTGCTCCAGAAATGCTCCTGTCCCCGGGCTGGGAGAGCAGCTGTGTGCAGCTGTGTTGGTCTGGGCTGGTGCTGCTGGGGGGTCCCGGCTGTGAAGTTGGGTCTGCCCCAGTGTCACACCATGCCCTGTGTCTTTCAGATGCCCCAAGTCCTGGTTAAACTCAAGAAGTATCCCCAAGGGGACAAGGTGAGTCTGGAGGACCATGTGTGAGCTGTGTCACGGTGGGGCCGGTGCCTGGCCAGAGCTCTGTGGGGAAATGGTCCCTGTCCCAAGAACCTTCCCTAACGGAGCAGGCAGTGGGAGGGGGAGGTGGGGGTGTGTTAGGAGCACACCAGGCTGAGTGCTGGGCTTTGTGCTCGGCAGGATTTCACCGAGGATGTGAACTGTGCCTTCGAGTTCCTGCTCAAGCTGACCCCTCTGCTCGACAAAGCCGACCAGCGCTGCAAGTGAGTGCTCACCATGGCCAGGACTCACACATGGCCATGTTCCACAGCCACCCTGTCCTCGGTGCAGGGTCCTGGCAAGGCTGGTTTAGTTTCTGATCCAGTTCCTCCTTCCTGAAGACCTGACGCTGCCACATGAGCAAGGCAGCGAGTGTGTGACAGCTGAGGGTGGGTGATGCTGTGTGACACCCGGAGCTGCTCTGGGCCCTGCAGCATCCTCAGAAGGGTGGGAGCTGGCCCAGGAGGGCAGCTGGGGAGTCCCCCTGCCCTGTGGCACTGCCTGGGGTGACAGGAATGCTGTCCCTCAGGCTAGGGCTCTGCTCTCTCTTCCAGCTGCAACTGCATAAGCCTGCTCCTGCAGGAGTGCAGCAAGCAGGGGCTGCTCTCCGAGGCCAACAAGACCAACCTGATCGACAAACGGTACAGCCCTTCCAAAGTCTGGGTAACCCCCAAAAGTGGGGCTGGAGCACCTTGTTTTGGGGAGGCATGAGGGAGCAGCTGCTGTGTCTGTGGCTGGGGCACGGCGGCCTGGGGGGATGGGGCATTGCTTTGGGTGACAGGTTGGGTACAGGTAGAGTCTGTCCCCTCAGAGTGGCAGCTGGTGGTGGCCTGAGGCGGTGGCTTTCCCTTGAGGGTGCCAGTGGGTGGTAGGAGGAAGGCAGGGTGATGGATTCCTGCTCACTGGCCCTTCTTTGGGGTCCCCCAGGACAGCGGACAAGGAAAACTCTCCGTGCTTGAAATCTGCCGAGAATGCCAACATCCAGCCAAACCCAGGGCTCATCCTGAGGGCTGAGCCCACTGTCACCAACATCCTGAAGGTGAGTCCTGTCCTGCAGCCGTGCTGGGCAGGCTGAGCTTGGCCCCAGAGCCCCTTCCCAGCAGCACTAGTTTCACCAGGCAGCTGGGGTGGCTGGGAGGTGTCTGATCTCCCCCTGTGCTGTGGTGGTGGAGCAGAGGAATCACTCCCAGCTTTGCTGCTCTGCCGTGGATCCCAGGAGCTCCCCTCCTCCCTCCTGGGAGGCTGGAGGAGCTGTCAGGTGCCATGTCATCAGTGCCAGCAGCCTGAGCCCAGCCAGCTCTGCCCATCCCGCTCAGCCGCTCCCCACGTGCATCTCCCCCAGTCCCCGGGGACTCCCCATGTCCCTGTGTCACTCTGGTTGTTTTGCTGCTGCTCAATGACAGGGGATGTTTTTCTGCCAGTGCCAGGGGCAGGGAGGGCTCCATCCCACCTCTCCCAAACCCTGTGAGTCCCTGCTCCCCAAGCTGGAGTTTTACTGCTGCTCTGTAGCACATGTTCCCCGTGACTTCTCTTTCCTTTTACTTTTTTGGTTGTAGACCATGGATGCAGATCACTCCAAGTCCCCCGAGGGCTTGCTGGGGGTCCTGGGTCACATGCTGTCTGGGAAGAGCCTGGACTTGCTGCTGGCAGCAGCAGCAGCCACGGGCAAGCTGAAATCCTTTGCTCGGAAGTTCGTCAAGTGAGTGTCCACCTGGATGGCACCATCCCTGGTGCCCATGGGGGAATGGGGAGCCCCCCAAGCTGCCCCCCACACAGGGCTGGATGTGCCTCTGGCCCAGTGGAGCACTGGGAGGGCTGGGATCGTAGGGAGGCTGCATCCCACAGCACCCCATTTTGCCTCTGCGTGAACAGGGCAGAGGATCAGAGCCAGGTTGTTTTGGGGGTGTTCAGAGAACTGAAGGCCCTGGCAGAGCCCTGGATCCAGGGCTGTGTGTCCCTTCTGTCCCCAGACACCCGTGTCCTGGTTACAGCACACGTGGGGCTGTGTGATGGGCTCCCCTGAGGGCTCAGCCCACACCAGCCCCCGTGGGTGCACAGGGGAGCAGTTTGGGGGTCCGTGCTCTGAAACCCCCACACAGCCAGCAGGGCTGGCTCTGGGGAGGGCCCGTGGGTGTGGGGACGAGCAGCGTGGCCGGACCTGTTTGGCTGCAGGGAGTGGAGACAGGGAGGAGGTGGTTTGTCCCTGTGGTGCTGGAGGGTGTCTGTGGAGCTGGGCCCGGCTTCTCCTGCCCCTCTGTGCTGGGATGGGGTGCAGGGAGGGGTCTGCAGGCCGGGCAGCCCCTGCTTGTCTCAGGGGTAGGAATTGGCCTGTTGGAGTGATAACGCTTCGCTGCCACTCTCTGCCCCTGCAGGCTGAACGAATTCACCAAGCAAATCACCGGAGAAATCTGTAAGTGCGTGTGTGCCCGTGCATGGGGGGATCTGAGCTGGGCCCCCCCACACACTGCCACGTGCTGGGATGCTCTGGGGCCTGGCTGGATTAAACTGGGACTGGCTGTGGGGCCAGAGCGAACTGAGCTGTGCCAGGCCTGGCTGGGGGTGCCGTGGGGAGGGGGCACAGGGGCACGTGGCCGTGTGCCAGAGGGGCTCTGAGCTCCTGGGGACCCACTGCTCTCACGTGTGTGTCCATCCCGAATGTGGGTGTTCCCTGCTTGCAGGGGAAGGGCTCCCTCTCCCCAGCCGAGCCTGGGGGCCCCTTGGCTCCCTCCCTGGAAGGGGTGATGTGTCAGCACAGCCCAGATAAGGACTCTGACTCCATGTGTGTGTGATGAAACTTGTGGAGTGCTCTGACCTTCCATGGCGAGGGGGTGGCCCAGAGGAGGCCAGAGCTGCTTTGGGGTCTCGAGCAGAGGCAGACAGGGTGGGGGGAGGCACTTGGCACATCCCCTAATTCACACACAAGCACTGGGGGGGGTTACAAAAGCTGCCTGGGGGGAGCAGGTCCCGACCCCTGCACTCGCGGGGTCCTGCCTTCATCCTTGTGCTGAGGCTGGAGACCCCCAAGGCCTTTGTTTCTCCTCCCTCAGCCAAGAGCGGCTCAGTGCGAGCCCTGCTCTTCGACATCTCCTTCCTCATGCTGTGCCATGTGGCCCAGACCTACGGCTCAGAGGTAAGGATCCTCTGAGGAGCAGGATCCTGCAAGGGGATGGATGGGGCTGGATCCTCCGAGGGGATGGATGGGGCCGGGTGGGGCTGGATCCTCTGAGGCTCTCGCCAGCGCAGCCTCCTCGCTGCTGCAGCCTGCCAGCCTCCTCTAGTGGCCAGCCTGCTGCTGTCCCTGCTGTCCCTGCTTTCCCCACTGTCCCTGCAGCCACCACACTGCCTGGGGCACAGCACCCAGTGCCTGTCACCTGGAAATCTGTCCCCGGGGCTCCATGGCCTCTAAGTGGTGGAGGAGGACTGGCTGTCGCCTCCCTGAGGGCTTGGACTGTGCTCCATTAGTGGACAGTGGGATCGGTGCTTCCCTGGGCTGGCTCTGAGCTGACTGGGCTTTCCCCAGTGCTGCCCCTCCAGTTTGGCCCTGTTTGGCTGGGGAGGGGTCACACAGCCAGTCGATGTCAGCCCTCCCCCATCCGAGGAGGAACTCTCAGCCCCGCTCGGGAAACGGCACCTTGGTTGCATGAAAATTTTTCGAGTTTCAACATCTGTGTGTGTTGGGAGCAGAAACGATACTGAAACACTGGGAATGCGGAGAGGGGGAGAGAGGGGCCCTGCCCAGCCGGCCCTGGGGAGCGGGGAGGGGGCTCCTGGCGGGGGGGGACGTGCCCGGGGCTGTCCGATGAGGTCTCGTCCCCTGTCCCAGCCCTGTGACTTTCCTGCCCAGCTGCTGCTGAACAGATGTGCAAAACTTTTTTCGGACAAAAATAGCGTCCCCTGGGTGACACAGGCTGAGAGGAGGAAGTGACATGTGGGATTCCCAGCTCGTGGCCCCCACAAGACCCTCCCAGCTGGGCTGTGTGACCCCGGCACTGGGGACCCTGAGCACAGCTCACGGGGGTGGGGGACACGGGACCCTTTGGGGCAGGACACGGTGACCCCAGGGCTGGCCCTGGCCTGGCATCTCTCCTCCTCTGAGCTGGGCCTTGGTCTCTTGGGGAGCCCGCTGGTAATGGGAGAAACCGCAGCCCACAGACCGGAAACCAGTGCCTTACTGGGGGCTGACCAGTGCCTTACTGGGGGCTGACC
>NW_020897846.1:86998-97249 GCF_003984885.1 Neopelma chrysocephalum | reverse complement strand
ACCAGTGCCTTACTGGGGGCTGACCAGTGCCTTACTGGGGGCTGACCGGTGCCTGTTTCTCCCTCCGGGCCACAGGGCGGCGCTGTTCCCCCGGCCATGAGCACCCCAGGGTGGGGGTCTCACCCCAGGGTGGGGGTCTCACCCCAGGGTGGGGTCCCCAGCAGGGTCCCCGCGGGGTGCAGACCCCGTGCCGGCTCCTTTCCAGGTGATCCTGTCGGATTCCAACCCTCCGGGCGAGGTGCCCTTCTTCGAGACCTGGATGCTGACCTGCATGCCCGAGGAGGGGAAGATCCTCAACCCCGACCACCCCTGCTTCCGCCCGGATTCCACCAAGGTGGAGTCCCTGGTCGCCCTCCTCAACAACTCCTCCGAGATGAAGCTGGTGTAAGAGCCCACCCGTGAGCCCCCACCCCAGCTTCCCTGGCCCTGTGGCCGTGCCTGAACCCCCCACCTCTTCCCTGACAGGCAGATGAAGTGGCACGAGGTGTGTCTGAGCATCTCAGCTGCCATCCTGGAGATCCTCAATGCCTGGGAGAACGGTGTCCTCACCTTTGAGTCCATCCAGGTGGGGCTGGTGGGGGGCAGAGCGGGGCTGTGCTGTGTCCTGAGGAGGGGCCAGGGGTCGAGATGCTCCAGGGTCCCCTGTTCTCCTGCAGCTGCCTCGGAGCTCACTGAGACTTGGGAGGGGGGAACTGATGTGGCTTCAGCCCTGTGATGCTGCCCTGACCCACCAGCTGGCAGTGGGACTGGCAGGGACAATGTCACCCATGGAGGAGGGAAGGGCTTGGACCCCGCAGTCGGGACCCACAACCCTGGGAGGCGATTCCTGAGCATCCACCCGTCTGTGCTCATCCTCTGCTCCGTTTCCTCTCCTAGAAAATCACGGACAACATCAAGGGGAAGGTGTGCAGCATGGCAGTGTGTGCCGTGGCCTGGCTGGTGGCCCACGTCCGCATGCTGGGCCTGGACGAGCGGGAGAAGTCCCTGCAGATGATCCGGCAGCTCGCGACCCCCCTGTACGGGGAGAACACGCTCCAGTTCTACAACGAGCGGTGAGCTCGGGCACAGCCTGTCCCTGCCCTGCTCCTGCCTCCCAGTGCCAGGCTGTTCCCTGCCCTGCTTCCCCTTCCCAGTTCCCTCCTGATTCCGTCTCTCCTCTGCAGCGTGGTGATCATGAGCTCCATCCTGGAGCACATGTGCGCCGACGTCCTGCAGCAAACGGCCACGCAGATCAAGTTCCCTTCCACGGGCATGGACACCATTCCCTACTGGAATCTCCTGCCCCCCAAGAAGCCCATCAAGGAGGTGCTGACCAGCATGTTCACCAAGGTGCTGGAGAAGGGCTGGGTGGACAGCCGCTCCATCCACATCTTCGACACCCTGCTGCACATGGGGGGGGTCTACTGGTTCTGCAACAACCTGGTCAAGGTATGGGGGGGCAGGAGGGACCCCCAGTGCCACGGTGGGAATGATGGGTCTGGTCTGTGCTCCCAGTGCCCTCAGTGTCTCTGGGCTGACTGCTGGGCACTGGAGGGGAGGGGGCAGGCCCAGCCCTGCCCGTGCCTCCCTCCTCCCTGCCCTCCTCCCTGCAGGAGCTGCTGAAGGAGACGCGGAAGGAGCACACCCTGCGGGCCGTGGAGCTGCTCTATGCCATCTTCTGCCTGGACATGCAGCAGCTGACGCTGACGCTGCTGGGCCACATCCTGCCCAACCTGCTGACGGACTCCTCCAAGTGGCACACCCTCATGGACCCCCCTGGGAAGGCCCTGGCCAAGTAAGACCCCAGACCCATGGGAGACTGTGTCCTTTGGGGAGCCTGGCTGGGGAGGTGAGGAGATGGTCTGTGCTGGGATGGAGGTCCTAGACACTCAAATCCCTCCCTGTCCCTGGCACAGTGCTGACAGTTCCCACTCTGGGTCCCATTCCCTGCTGTCCCCCTCTGAGGAGGGACCTGCTGTGTCCCATCCCTGGGCTCACACCTCATCCTCAGGTGGGCTGGCAGCACCTGGCTGTGTCCCTGCTCTGTCCCCAGGCTCTCTGTGTGGTGTGCCCTGAGCTCCTACTCCTCCCACAACAAGGGCCAGGCCTCGGCCCGGCAGAAGAAGCGGCACCGGGAGGACATCGAGGTGTGTCTGGTGTGGAGCAGGGGTTGGCTGGGGGCTCTTTGTGCCCAAAAGCAGCAGTGTCCTGGGAGGGGAGGTTGGCAGGAGTGGGTGGGTTAGAGCAGACTCCCTGCCCAGCTTCTCTGGGCTCTTTGAGGTCTTTTGACCTTAAAATCCAGGGCTTTCCTTCTCTTTCCTGGGGAAGGGGCTGTAATGAGCTGGTCTGGATGTGTCCTGCCCAGGTTGGGGTGCTGTGGGTGAACAGAGATCATAGTCCTGGGCCCAGGGTGGGCCAGGACACCCCCCTCAGCGAGGGGCTGGTGGGGCTGAACCCCCTCTTTCTTTCCCCCAGGATTACATCAGCCTGTTCCCGCTGGATGACACGCAGCCCTCCAAGCTCATGCGCCTGCTGAGCTCCAACGAGGAGGATTCCAACATCCTCTCCAGCCCTAGTAAGTGTGGGGAATGGGGTGGGGGTGGCTCCTGGCAGGGCACCATCCTGCCTTGCTGTTCTGTTTGGGTGTGAAATGTGTATTTGCACAAAACCCCTTCCCTTCCCAAACAGGCCGGGTGAGGATTTAGGGCTCTCAAGTGTTATTTCAGTTATCCTGGAAAAGGGAAAGGCCAAACTCTTTATTCCTCTGATCTGAACAACTTCAAGGGGTGAGGTTGCACCTTCTCTCCATGCTGGTGCCCCCCAACCCAGCACCCCACACCCAAGGGGATCAGGGGGGCTTTGAGAGCCACGTCCCCTCAACCACCCTGCATGGGACCAGAGCCGGAAGTGACATTCCTGATGTCTGAGGCCAAATCCTGACATTCCAGTGCTGTGAACAAGGCTGGAGCAGAGCCTTGGGACACATCCGTGTCCCTGTGGTGTCACAGGTTGCGACAGCTCCGGTGGTCCATGTCCTGCCTGGCGGGTGCTGTCATGGCTCCCATGTGCATTGTCCACACTCCTGGGCAGTGAGTCAGGACCTTTCCTGGTCATTGTTTCTCCCCTTATCCCAAATGTGCTCTTCAGTTATTAGTTTTCGACACATCCATTGACCTCTGGTTTCGTTACTGTCGAAATACGGGCTTTTCCCTTTATCTCACTTATCTTTTTTTAACTCCTGAGGCAGTCCCACCTCTTCCCAGCGACATTCAGGACTTTTTTGGGCTGTTTTCTGCAGTGATGTGGAAACGCTGCTTCCTGCAGCGGCCACATAACTCATGTGATTCCATGAGAAAAGTGTGGGAGGGCTTTCTTTTTTTGGTGAGCATCCTCAAGAGCAGCACAAGGTGGGTCCTGCTGGTTTGGGCAGGAGCTGTGGACCGTGGGGTCTGCACAAGAGCCTTCCCAGGGCATTTCCATCCTGTTGGAGCAGAGCTGGCCCAGTTCCTCCTACAGAAGCACCCATTTGGGGTCAGCTCAAGCCCCCTGGTCTATCCCGGGGTTTGCTGCTAGATTTGGACGTGCCTCAGCTCTGGTAGCTGGACTGCACCCTGACAGTGAGATTGCAGAGCTGCTGTGCAGCTGTTGAACATCTGGCTCTCACACAGGATGTGCAACGTGTGTGTTGCTGCTCTTCCTCTCTCCCGATGGTGACATCCCCTGGGAGCAGCGTGGGGATCCCCCCCGGGCTCTTGGCTCTGTGGGAGCTGGCAGGGGGGACGTGGCACAGACTGTGCTGTGTTTCTGGGGTGCCCCAGTGGCACAGACTCAGATGGGGTATGGGGGGCCCAAACCTCTCCTGCTCCACGGGGTAACTCGTGGCAAAACCCCTCCTGGAGCTGGGTCGCCTTGAGTGGCCGGAGCTGGCCAGGGTGGGCACACTGGCACAGCCAAGAGGCTGTTCCTGACTCCTGTTCTGCTGCCCACAGATCGCTCCATGAGCAGCTCACTCTCTGCTTCCCAGCTCCACACCGTCAGCATGAGGGACCCGCTCAACCGTGTGCTGGGTAAGGTGGGGACGGGTCTGTGGGGTCACATCCAGCCAGGATGGGGCACCAGTGGGAGGTGTGGGCCACCCCCAGCCCCCCAGAACTGACCTGACTGTTGATCTGTCCCTGTCCCCACAGCAAACCTCTTCCTGCTCATCTCTTCCATCCTGGGGGCCAAGACGGCCGGGACCCACACCCAGTTTGTCCAGTGGTTCATGGAGGAGTGTGTGGAGTGCCTGGAGCAGGGCAGCCGTGGGAGCATCCTCCAGTTCATGCCCTTCACCATGGTGAGCCCTGTGGCTGTGACACCCCTGTCCCTGCTCGGGGGTGCGCTGGGGTCCCACGGGACGGGGCACATCTGGGGGTCCTGCTGCCTGTCTCGCCTGTCTCCATCTCTGGGGACACTCACTGTGCTTCTCCTGTGCCCCCGGGCAGGTTTCAGAGCTGGTGAAAGTGTCCACCATGTCCAGCCCCAAAATCGTGCTGGCCATCACTGACCTCAGCCTGCCCCTGGGCCGACGTGTCGCTGCCAAGGCCATCGCTGCGCTCTGAGGGGGCACATCCCTGAGCATCCCGGGCACCTCCCTGCCAACCTGGATCCCTGGGATGGCCTCTGTCACTGCAGCTTGGCCTCGCCCTGCCCATGGGCTGCTCCTTCAGTGCCCGGAGCCATCCCTGTGCTGCCTCACGAGAGCTTCGAGACTGAGACCCCCCCATGATTTTTTTTATTCTATAAATAATTCAATCCTTTTGTAGAACCAGGTTTTGCCTCTTCTCTGTCTGGGGTCCTGGGGCTCCCCAAAATCCCTTGTTTTGGGGAGCGATGGGGGAGTCAGTGGCCAAGCCCTGTGCTGGGAAGGGGGTTGAATTCCACTCTCCCTGTCCCAGACCCCTGGAGTGTTCCGTGCTGCGCTGGGTGGAGCAGGGATGTTTCCCTGCTGTGCTGTCAGCCACAAGTGGGCTCTTGTTGGGAATTTCTCCACGTGAGCGTGAGTTCTTGCCGGAATTCCTCCCCATGAGTGTGAGTTCTTGCCGGAATTCCTCCCCATGAGTGTGAATTCAGGCCGAGACGAGCACGCACTGGTGGCCACTGAGTAACCGCGGCCTCACCGGCATCGCACCAGCCCCTTGCTGGGACAGGGTCCCCCGGGACTGTTCCCACACCCCATCAGCTGCTCCAGCAGTGAATCCTCCTGGAGCGTCACCAACTCCCAACCCTGAGGGGGTGGCAGGGCCGGAGTGGCTGTGCCTCTGCCTCTTCACTCGTGTTGGCTCATTGAGGGGGAAGTGGGGCCAGCGGGCACCCACAGCTCTGGGACCAGGCTGTGCCTCTGCCCCCTCAGCACTGGTGGAGTTCCCAGCTCACTCCTGGCTGCTCCCGGGCTTTGCTGGAGGGAGAGATCCCAATGCACTTGGGGTAGCTGCGGGTGCTGGCTGGTCCTTGGCCTTCAGGGAGGGAGCATCTTCCCCTTTCCCACTGCTCCCGTGGGTTCATCCCTGCTCCAGGGCATGTGCAGAGCAGCCGTGGGGGTGGGTGGGGCAGCTAACGGAGCTGTGGCACGCACTAGGATGGGCTGGGATGGCCTCACCAGGCCTGACACCGGTGTGAGTGCCACGCTGAGCTGGCACCGACCCACCCGGGCACCGCTGCTCGCCCAGGGGCAGCTCTTTACCGTTAGCCCGGAGCAAAGAGCAGGACCCGGCACTCGTGGCCTTCCCGGCTCTGTCAATATTTGCCTCGACAGCACCGTGCCTGGCGTTGGCACTGGAGCTTCCCCTTCCAGGAAGGGGCTGGAGCGGGAAGAGGGGGATTTTCTGTAAGCACCCATGAGGTGGGAGAGGAAGGAGGGAGCTGCTGCCCGTGGGGGTGTGTGCAGCCAAACGCCTGGGAGTGAGGGCTTCCCCTGGCAATGAGAGCCCAGCCATCGGGCTCTGGCCTTGTGCCAGCCCCTTCCCAGGGCTGGGAAGTCAGGGGAAGGCAGGAACTCCTGCCACTGGCCCTGGGTTCTGTCCCTGTGGGGCTGGAATGAGTGTGACGATGGATGCTGGTGGTCACAGGACCTGAGTGTGACCCCGGTGGGAGGAAAGGGATCTGGTGGAGCTGAGAAGCGCAGGGACAGCCCGGGGTGGGCGAGGCTGGGGGTGGCTGCAGGGGCTTTCTGGGGCAGGGAGATGCCCAGGGGTCTCCTGACATTGCCACATCCGTTTGTCCATCCACCCTGCCATGAGCACCCTGCCTTCCTCACTGCTGGAAGCCTCGTCCCGCTGTGGTCGCTCCGGGAGGGCTCTGGGCACATCCCGAGGCAGCTCTGGAGCAGATTTCCCCTGTGGCAGCAGCAGCAGAGGGGTGGGTGGGTCCTCCCAGCGCGGGTGGCTTCCGGAGCTTTCTAGGAATCGGCTCTTGCCCAAGTGATGCTGCCGGGGGTGGGAGGAAGCAGATGCCCCACGGGTGCCTCCCAGCCCTCGGGGGGCTCGGGCCATGGTGTGAGGGCACCAGGGGGGTTGGTTTCCAGTGGCACTGTGCACCACTGAGCCGACACCGGCAGCCACAGCCCAACCCCAAGTGCCAAATTCCCTGGTCCCCTGTTCTCTGTCCCCGTGTCCCCACGCCCGGTCACTCCACGTCCCCCCACAAGCAGGCAGGAGACAGCAGGACAGAGCAAAAAATAGAATTTATTTCCATTTTTATCACAAATTAAAAAAAAAAAAGTAGCATGTGTTCCTCGGGGCTGACCCAACTGCAGCAATAAATATAGTACAAAACCCGCCGCCCCCGCGCCCGCAGCTCCCACACGGCCACGGGACCGGGGCTGCGTCAGGCTCAGGGGATGGGACCATGTCCAAGCAGCTCCTCCCGGCCAGGGATGGGCACTAATAAGTTAAACTGCAATAAATACCCCGAATTTAGCAGGCAAGGGGGACAGAGCAGAGATAGCCCCCCGCAAGCGCTGGTGCTCCCCAGAAAAGCCTCATTCTGGGTGGGTTGCATCCCCCCGACATTTCCATCCTCCCCTCCCTCCCTAATGGCTAATAAATATTAATTACTGGAAATAACACCCATCAGATGTGGCCCTGCAGGCTGCAGGCTGCAGCCCAGGCAGGGAGATGCTGCTCTGGAGCATCCTCATCCTCGGATGAAGGCGGTTTCCCGTGGGATGCTGCAGGGGGAAACTGAGGCACAGGCGGTGCCGCGGCAGCTGCGGGGGCTCGGCCCAGCTCCCGAACCTCGTAGCAGAGATACGCTTGTGTTTAAATATTAAACAAGGGTGATGCTGCACAGATACCCGTGCACGGATCCACCACGGGGACCCCCGGACCGGGAGCATCCCCGGCCAGATAAATATTAAATAGCCATAAATATTAAATAAGCAGAAAACGGGGCGCTCCTGGGACGTTCCTCGGGTGGGACATCCACGAGCAGGGGTCAGAGGCGGGCGAGGTGCCGCAGAGCCCGGTACGCCGTCTCCAGGAACCGCTGGAAGTTGGCCAGGATGAAGAAACCGCCGACTTGGTGGTGGAAGTGGGAGGAGAAGGTGGGCAGGGGGTCCGGGCTCTCCATGGGGTACGTCACCGTGGCCAGGCCCAGCTCCTCCATCTGCAGTCGGGCAGAGGCAGTGGAATCAGCTCCAGGCTCAGAGACACCCTGGGAGCGCGGAGGCATCCCGGGGATGCGGAGTGTCCCTGCTGGGCCCTCCCTGTGCCCCAGGAATGCAGCCCTCCTGCCTCCATGTTCCCTTCCTGGGGATACAGTGCCCGCCATGCCCACCCATCCCTGGGGATTCAGCCCCTGCTGTGCCCACCCATCCCTGGGGATACAGTGCCCACCATGCCCACCCAATCCCCCCAAAGCTGCATCCCCCTCACCTGCTGCTGGATGTTGGAGGACAGGTTGGCCGTGTCCAGCTGCAGGGTCTCCACCAGCCCGGCGTGGCTGGGCAGCAGGTCCCTCACAGCAGCCAGGGAACCGTGGTAGACACGGAGCCCGGCGCGGATCTGGTTGAAGCAGGTCTCCTGTGGTGGGCACAGCACGGTCAGTGGGACCACGGGGGGCTCTGGGGTGCCCCGAGCTGTGGCAGAGCCAACGGGGCTGAGACCTGCCAGGTCCTGGAAGGGGTGGGCTGCACTCACCGCCTGGAAGGAGCGGCTGTGGCACTGCTCCAGCGGCACCTGCGCGATGTCCAGGTCCTGCCGCACCAGCAGCAGCTCTTCCTCCTTGCACAGCTGGAAGGTGTCGCACTGCAGGCGAGAGGGACGGGGTCAGGACGGCCAGAGGACCCCCGACACCCCCCGACATCCCGTTCCTGGGGTGTGGGACCCCCCCCCAGCCCAGCCAGGAGGAGGGAGGGGATGGAGTGGACCTGCCACCAGCGTTGGCTGCCCTGGCTGGTGTGTTCCCGGGAGGGTCCCCACATGCCCCCAGTGGACCCCAGGACCCCAGGGCTGAGCCTTGGGGACCCCGCAGGCTCCCAGCCCTGCAGTGCCTTGTCTGTGACCCCGAGAGTTCCACTGTTCCCCCTCTGTGGGACTCACCACCAGGCGCTGCAGCGCGGCCACGTCCCCGCGGACCTTGCGGGTGAACTCGAGGTTCCTCTGCAGGAAGAGCTGGAAGTCCTGATCCCCGGAGAGCTCGGGCAGCGGTGCCCCGTGCAGTGCCCACCACGGTGCCCACAGCAGCGCGCCCAGCAGCGCCAGCCCACCTGTGGGGACAAAAGCTCAGAGCCCACCCGACACCTCGGGGACCCCCCGACCCTGTGCCCAGGGTGAGGTCAGCAACCAGAAGAGATGGGGGCACCAGTGTGGGCTGGGGAAAGGGCAGAGACCCCCGAAAGGGGAGAGGGACGGGCACTCCCTGCATCCCACAGGCCATGGGGCAGTGCTGGGGGGCTCTGGATGTGTGGGTGCAGCAGGTGTTACAGGAAGGGTGGATTTATGGGTGCTCTGGGCTAATTGGGCACTGTGGGTGCAGTGGGGGCAGTGAGTGAAGTGGGTACAATGGGAGCAACAGGAGCGGTGAGAGATGTGGGGGTTGTGGGAGCAATGGGGGCTGTGGGTGCAATGGGAGCAGTGGGAGCAGTGGGAGCAGCAGGAGGTGTGGGGGAAGCGGGAGCAGTGGGAGCAGTGGGGGCTGCAGCGGGTGTCAGCTACTCACGGGTGAGGGAGCACATGGTGGGTGCCTGTCTCGGTGTCGTGTCCTCAGTTCAGAGCAGCCCAGCCCAGCCCGGCCCGGCCTCCCTCTGTCCTGCCCGGCTCTGCTCATCGATCAGGGCATTTATAGTGCGGGCCCCGGGGATTCTCACCGATGTGGCAACCGCCCCGATTGCTTCATTGCCTTAATCACAGCTTTCAGATCTCGGGAATCGGGTGCTCGGCCGGGCCCACACCGCGGGGCTTTCCCGGGGCGAGTGGGCAGCGCTGCCCCTCGGCGTGGCTGCGGGTGCCCGGCTCAGCACTGGCACCGGGGTGGGTGCCGGGACGGGGCTGGTGGGGCATTCGTGACTCATTAACCTGCTCCCAGGGCTCCCACTGCACTGGCCGGAGCCCAGTGCAGTGAGGTCACTCAGAAGGTCACTCAGAGGGTCACTCGCAGGGTCACTGCAGGGTCACTCACAGGTGACCGGGTGAGGGGACGGTGGCTTCCCGCTGCCGGTGTCACTCCGGGATCATGCCCATCCCTGTTCCATGTGGAAATCACCCCCCCAGCCGCCCCAGCCCCTCACCCCAGTGCCAGGGTGGGTGCTGGTGATGTGACTGCAGAGTGGGACTCGATGGTCCCTGTGGGTCCCTTCCAGCTCAGAATGTCCTGCGATTCTGACTCTGTGCCCTTCACTGTGGTGGCACCAGCTGGAGGTGGCCAAGGTGTGACCCTGTCCAGGCATCTCCCCAGGGCCGTGGCTGCCCGGTGCAGCACCCTGGGGTCACATCCTGCCCTGCTGGGTGCTGTGGGGCCAGGTTGTGCCCAGAGTCCCCTATGTGCAGCAGTTCCATCAGGCTCACCCCCCTCCCCCTGTGAGGGGCCAACACCCCCAGCCCTTCAGGGAAGAGGCTTCCAGGGCAGCCCCAGGTCTGGGATGGCCCTTCCCGGCCCCGCCACGCTGACGTGGGAATTTTGGCTCGTGTCAGTTCCCGCAAGTCCTTCCAGGATGATCCCTTGGGCTGGTGCCAGCTGGACAGGCTCCTGCCCGGCACGGGCTGGACTGGGCAGGGAGGCACCTACTCCCCCCCC
>NW_020897846.1:77693-83998 GCF_003984885.1 Neopelma chrysocephalum | reverse complement strand
GGGGGGGCTCATTCTGCGCCCCTGACCCCTGGCAGGGTCCCATCCCTGTCCTCCTGGGGGCTATGGGGACAGGGATGGGGACAGGGAACCCCATTCCTGCATGTTGCAGACCTTGGTGGGCGTGGGGATGGGCCACACACCCGGTGGGGTACAGCCCATGGGCTACACTTCGTGGGGTGCAGGTTTTGGGGCACAGTCCCGAGAGCTGCTCCCACCTCCAGCTGGGAAACGAACCCCCATCAGCTGCAGCCAACCCATGGGCACAAAACAGAGCCAGCTGCTCCCTCTGGAACCTAAAGCCAACCTCCCCTCAGAACCCTGGAGCACCAAGTGTTCTGCCCTTGGACTGCGTGAAAAGGACCTTGGCAGTGGGGACTGTTTGTGGGATTTTGGGAAGCAACAGCCCCTCTCAGCTTTGCCTGTGCCCTCCCAGGAGTCAGGGGAAGCTGGTGGCCATGGAGGGACCCGGTGTGGTCCCCCTGGACCGCAGGGACCCCGAGGGCCCACAGGATCACCCCGGAGCGGATCTGCCCTCTCAGCATGTTGGTGCTTTCAGGAATTGTGAAGGGGGGGTGGTTGAATCAGCGCCTGGTGGGGCCCAAAGCCCCCGTCAGCTTTCCAAGGAAGGAAGTGGTTTCGGACTCGAAACTCTGTGGGTGTTGGGGGGTGGGGGGTGGAGCTGGGGCAGCACAATCCCCCACATGGGCCTTGAGCTGCCCAGCCCAGCCCTGGGGACTGTCCTGGGCACTTGACCCGCTGTTTCGGCCTCGTGGTCACCCTTCCTCTTCACCTGGCCCAAGCTGGGAATCCTCATCCCCTTCCCTCTGCCAACACGTCAGCGCTCCTGGGGTGTCCCTGAGTCCCCAGTGCCAGCCCTGGCTCTCCCCCTGGGCTGGGCTCTCGCCTTCCCTGGACTCCTCCAGGGGCTCCTGGAGCAGGGATGGGCCGGGGCAGCCTCACACTTGACCCTCAGCCCTGGCCCCTGTCCCGGCATGGGCGTGCTGGGGAATTCCCAGATTTTCCCAGAGAACTGATCCCAGATACCGTCAGGATCCACCTGGGGCAGCTGCACGTCCCCTGTCACCATCACCCCCCGGGGCTGGGGTTGTGGGGCACGAGGGGGACCCAGCCTGGCCCTGTGCCTTTCCCTACAGAGGTCTCCCTGGAACCCCATCCCTGAGCTGCCAGGGCCGCTCCCAACCCCGCTGGGACAAAGCTCCAGCCCTTGGGATGCCCGAGCCAGCCCCAGCCCCACCTCTGATCGACAGCCCTGGGGAGGGAGCAGAGACCCCAAACCAGCCCCGTGCCCCCTCTCTACCCCAACAAACCCACGGCAGGAGCCGCCCAGGCTGGTGTTTTTCCGTCTTTTATTTTAAAATTCATAATTGAAGCTTAACAAAGTTTGACCCCGTTGCTGTCGCGGGAGATGGGGGGGCCCTGGCGGAGCCCCCGCTCCTGCCCCCTGCCCGCTCCAGCCCCGCTCCCCCCGCAGCCCCCCCCCCGGCACCGGCTCCGACATCACCACATGGATCCTTCCAGGGATGTTTATTGGGGAGGGGGTCCCGCCGTGGGTGCAGGGGGTCGTGGGCTGTGGGCCCAGGGAACCCCCCGTGTCCCCTCCCACAGTACAGACATGCAGGGATTTATAAAAGGGGGGCTGGGGGTGCCCTGCTCAGCCACCATCTGCCCGAGGGACAAATAAAAAACACAGCCAGGGCCCAGGGTCACGGAAAACCGTCGTCGTCGTCCTCTGCCATCTCCTTGGCGAACTCCAGGTCCTGCTGCTCACGCTCCCGGCGCTCCTGGAAGGCAGAGGTTGGTGGCAGGTGGGGACAGGAGTCACGACCTTCCCGTGGCCGCGGGGACCCGGGTGAGACCTCACCTCTGCAGATTCCAAGTCCTTGTTGTACGATTTGGGTGGGAACCTCATGGCCTGGAGAAAGGGAGGAGGAGGAGCTCTGAGCTGAGCCAGGCCGGGGCTGTGTCCTGCTGTCCCCAGGGCTGTGGGGCCAGGCCGTGCTCACCTTCACAGACATGTTGTGGATGTCGAGGCAGAAGGAGATGCGCTGGTGGAAGGCCAGCTGGGGCTCCCGTGTGGAATAGATGTCGATCATCTCCTTGGACTGGACGTAGCCCTTCTCGTGGTTGATGCTGGCCTCGATCACACCGTCCCGGATGGCCTGTGGGCAGGGGGCAGGGCACGGCGTGTCCCCCAGGGCTCGGGATGTGGTGCACTGAGCATCCCCAGCTCTCCCCGGACGCGGTGGTGCCGCAGGGAGGGAGCGCGGGGGGACAGGGCAGAGCGGGGGGCTGTGGGCACCCCGGGACCCCCTGTGCTGGTACCTTGGCGACGATGAACTCGGCGTCCTCCGGGCTGTCCAGCTGCAGCTTCTGGGCGATGTCGGCCAGGGAGATGCGGGAGTAGGAGAGGCTGATCATCCGGACACCTGCGGGGACAGTGGGATGCAGCCCCCCGGGACCACGGCACCGCCCAGGGGGGCCCCAAACACCCCCCTACCTGTCTTGATGACGTTGTGCCTCAGCCGGATGATGAGGGTGTAGGTGCCATCTGCCTGGAACTTGTCTCCAAACTGGTCAAGGACTTGGTTGAACTTGGCCAGGTTCCCCGTCCTGACGGCTGGAGGGGAGAAGGTGGGAATGGGGGAAGGAGAAAGGACAGGGAATGCGAGGCAGGGCTGAGTCCCTTCCTCCTCCTCCTCCTCCTTCCCAAGTGGCATCTGCATCTGAGTCCCACCAAGGGGAGAGAAGAGAACTCCCCTTGGGTGCCTTCCCACTCAGAGCATTCCATGGCTCCATAGGACAGGGAGGGGCAGAAGGCCATACCCTGGGTCAGCAAGAAGTAGGGCATGAGCGACCGCTTGAGCGAGGGCTGCCGGAACTGCAGCCTGTCTGGGATTTCCCCGAGCAGCAGCTCCACCACGATGAGCAGCTTGTGCACCTGGGGCAGAACGAGACCCTGGGTGAGTCCCTGCGGGGCCTGAAACCATCCCTGTCCCTGTGGGGCCTAACTCCAGGAAGTCCTGAACCCACTCCCATCCCTGAGAGGTCCAGGAGGTCCCAGACCTGTCCCTGGGAAGTTCCAAACCTGGGAGGTCCCACACTCATTTTCCCTGCAGGGCCCAACACCCCGGGCTGTCCCAAAGCTGTCCCCATGGGGCTTGATACACTGGGAAGTCCCAACCCCAGGAGGTCCCAAACCTGGGAAGTTCCAGAGCCCAACCCTGGGGGTCCTGGATCTGGCCCTGGAACGTCCCAACCTGTGGTGGTCCCAGACCTGACTCCATAAGGCCTGACATCCCAGGACGTCCTAGATCTGTTCCCGGAAGGTCCCAAACCTGGGAGATCCCGCACCCATCACCCCTGCAGGGCCTGACTCCCTGGGAGATCCCAAACCTGAGGGGTCCCAGCCCTATCCCCATCCCCGGGGGTGCCACGCTGTCCCCCCTCACCGTCTGCTTGAAGCCCACGGCCGTGTGCTGCGGCGCCTTGCGCAGGGCGTTGGTCATGGTCCGCCGCGCCTCCGAGTATTCCAGCTGGATGGCCTTGATCCGCCCTGCGCCCACACGGGGCGGGTGGGGAAAGCCACCCAAGTGAATCCAACCCGACCCGCGCGCACGGGGCTCCAAATCCTGCCTGGAAGCCCCATCTCCAGCTGCTCAAAGGGGTTTCCAGGGAAGCGGAGCCGGGAGGCGGGAGCGGCTCCCCTGGGCGGGACACGCTCACCTGTGTAGTACAGGTACCGAGCCCACTCGTTGTTGTTGGCCTGCTCGGGGAACACAGACTTGGAGACGAGCTTCTCGGCCTGGTCGTAGAGGTTGTAGTGGAGGTAATTCCTCAGGAGCAGGTTGAGCAGCGTGGCCTGGCCGTCGGCGTCGTGGCGCAGCGTGGCCGTGCGGAGCCGCGCGTGCAGGAAGCTGTGGGGTGGCACAGGGAGTCAGGGAGCAAACGGGGGGACCGAGCTCGGGGACAGCCCACCCGCAGGGCCCCCATCCCACCTCCGGACCACGTCGAGCTTGTTCAGGAACTCGTAGATCCGGGAGTGGTAATAGTAGCACTTGGCCACCACCAGGTCCAGGGCCCGGCGGTTCTGGGAGCTGATCTTCTGCATCAGATCGTCGGACACCTTCTGAGCCTGCGGGAGGGGAAGGGAGGTCAGAGCAGGGGGATTGATCCTGAGAGGGGCAGAGACCACCTGGGCTGTGAGGTGGCCTCCCAACACCCCTGGGATGAGGGCACAGTGTGGGGCAGAGCCAGGTGGTCCCTGAGGCTCCTGAGGAGCAGGAGGAGAGTGGGATCAGCTCGGGGGTCTCACCTCAGGGTACCTCTTGCTGTTCATCAGGTAGATGACGAGCAGCAGCTGCAGGTAGGTCTCCACCTCTGGCAGGAGAGGGGCTGAGGCCGCTTTCCCCGTCCGTGGGCGGAACTGCAGCTCAGCTTCCGTGTCCATGGACTGAGGGGATAGAGGGGACACATTCTGATCCCTGCCAGGATGTGACAGGAGCCAGCCCAGGCTGCTCTCATGACAGTCCCATCCCTGCTCAGGGCTGCAGTGTCCTGTCCCCGCTCACGCGTGCTCCTGAGTAGCTGGGCTGTGTGTCCCCAGTGCCCCCAAGCTGTCAGTGTGAAGCCATTCCCCCTTGTCCTGTCACTGCAGACCCTTGTAAATAGTTTCTCCCCATCTTTCCTGTCGGATCCTTCAGATACTGGGAGGCCACAATTAAGTCATCCCTAAACCTTGTCTTCTCCAGGCTGAATTATGCCAATTTTCCCAGCTTTTCCTCAGAGCAGAGGTGCCCCATCCCTCTGATCATCTTGATGCCTCCTCACTCCAACAGCTCCCCATCCTTCCCGTGCCGGGACCCCCGAGCTGGGGGCAGCACTGGGGGCAGGTGTCCCCTCCCGTACCTCCTCCAGGAACCCGAGCAGGAAGTCCCTGAGGGTGCAGTTGGAGGTGAAGAAGCCGTGGATGGCCTTGTGCAGCACGTTGGGGTTGAGGCGGCGGGAGGTGGAGGGCAGAGCCCGCAGGGCCCGCAGGACGTAGCGCGGCTCCTTCCCCGACACCGCCTTCTCCAGCTGCTTCACGTGCTCCTTGATGTCTGCGGGGGGCACACGGACACCCCTCACCCCAAATCCTCTGCCAGGGGCACCCCAGGGCTGGGTCTCCCCTGTCCTGCTGCCCTGGGGCCTTGGTGTCCCCGGTGACCTGACCTGTCCCTGCTCGGAGCAGGGGGCTGAGGAGACCCTCCCAGAGCCTTCTCCCTCCTCCCCAGGGGCTCCAGCCCCTCTCTGCACCCCCGTGGGGTCCCATCACAGCAGGTCAGCAGCCCCCCTGCCCCTCACAGCCCGTCCTCCCAGGGATCTCCACAAAACATCTCTCCCTCTTCCTTTCCTTCACGGAGCCCCCCAAGCCCCCTTGCACACAGTGACTCTCCCCAAAAACACATCTCCATCTCCCTTTCCTCACAGTGACGCCCCCCCCCGCCCAAACCCACTTCCCTTTCCCACATGGTACTCCAAGACTCCCCCTCCCCAAAATGACCCCCCCAAAACCCACCTCCCAGCTCCCTTTCCCTCAGGGCCGCCCCCCAACTCCCCTCCCCACACCGATCCCCCCCATTCCCCTCCCCCGACATCCTTTCCAGCCCCCCTCCACTGAGACTCCCCCAAAAACTCCTCCAGGGCTCCCGTAGCCCCCCAACCCCCTCCCCCCAACACCCTCTCTCCCAGGACCCCTCCCAGATGTCCCTCCAAGCTGTCCCTGCTCCCTCTCTCCCTCACGACCCCCCAGTCCCCCCTCAGACCCCCCATCACAGCGACCTCCCCCCCCCTCACCCTCCAGCGTGATGGCGTCCAGCTCCCTCTGCGGCTGCCGCTCGCCCGCCGCCTCGGGGGCCGCCGGGGCCGCCTCCTCGTGCATCTCGACGTCGGGGGGCGCGGGCGGGGGTCCCTCGGGGGGTGCCTTGGCCTTGTCGCCGCGGCGGCGGGGCCCGTCCTGCTTCATGGCGTGACACTGCACAACGGGCCGCCAGGCGCGGCCGGCCGAGCGCCGAGCGCCCGACCGCGATCGGCTCCTCCCGCCGCCCGCTCGGGCCTTTCCGCCTCCGCTCGGGGAGTCCCGCCGAGCCAGCTCGGCAGTTTCCGTAAAGCTTTCGGGTGTTTCCGCCCGGCGCTCGGCTGTGTCCGCCCGCTTGGGGGCGCAGGCGCGCGCGCGCGCGTCCGCGCTGGGCAGAGGCGCGAGGTCCCGTGAGGGGCCGGGACCGGGAGCGGGATTCCCGTGAGGGGTC
>NW_020897846.1:76992-77683 GCF_003984885.1 Neopelma chrysocephalum | reverse complement strand
AGCGGGATTCCCGTGAGGGGTCCCGTGAGGGGCCGGGACCGAGGAACCTGTGAGGGGTCCCATGGGGTCCCGTGAGGGGCCGGGAGCGGGATTCCCGTGAGGGGTCCTGTGAGGGGCCGAGATCGGGAGCGGGATTCCCATGAGGGGTCCTGTGAGGGGCCGGGACCGGGGATCCTGTGAGGGGTGCCGTGAGGGGTCCTATGAGGGGCCGGGACCGGCGATTCTGTGAGGGCTCCTGTGAGGGGACCCGTGAGGGACTGGGACCGGGGATCCCGTGAGGGGTCCTGTGAGGGATTCCGTGAGGGGCTGGGACCGGGACCGGGAGACCCGTGAGGGGTCCTGTGAGGAGCCGGGACCAGGAATCCTGTGAGGGGGCCCGTGAGGGGCCGGGACTGGGGATCCCGTGAGGCGTCCCATGACGGGTCCTGTGAGGGATTCTGTGAGGAGTCCCGTGAGACCCGTGAGGAGCCAGGCTGGGACTGGGACCGGGAGAGCTACGTGCCCTTATTTCTGCGACAGCCTCACTCCCAAGGTTGTCGGATGTTCTGTGGGACCGAAAACGCACGGAAAGAAAGAAGCTGCCTTCCAGAACACCAGGTTGCTCAGCAAGAATCTCCTCTTTATTTATAAAGCGATAATGATAATATTTAAATTGTACCTGAAGCACTGCCCCGTGTCCCTGGAGCAGCCC
>NW_020897846.1:59686-73992 GCF_003984885.1 Neopelma chrysocephalum | reverse complement strand
TCCAGGCAGCAGCACATGGTCCAGTCTGAACTCTGTGCACTGGTAGTAGGGATCTGAGCGGTATACACTATCTTGTTTTCTTTTTTGTATCAGAAGATAGAAGGGTCTGAAGTACTCCTGGTCTGCGCTGTTCTCGACAGGTGCCAATTCTTTGTTTGTATCCATTTGACTTACAACATATCTGGTGACTTTTTTAAACATTCTGCTGTGTGTGGATGAAGTTTTGCAGCCAAGCCAAGTGGATTTGTGCCTTAGGAAAATGGCAAGGCAAATGAAGCTAAATTATTTGAAAGAAGAGCAGGAAATATCAAGCAATCAGCCCAGGCCAGCCCCTTGGGTGTGGTCTGGTGCTCTGCAGGGGAGAGCTGGTGTTTGAGAGCCAGAAACAAAGCCCTGTTTCCTGAGGCAGCTTGTTTTTCACCAAAAAAGAAGTTTCAGTTTCACTTTTCTGGTGGGTTGGGGGAGGGAAAATCAGGGAGTCTCAGACTGGTTTGGGTTGGAAGAGACCTTAAAGCCCATCCAGTTCCAACCCCTGCCATGGGCAGGGACACCTTCCACTAGCCCAGGTTGCTCCAAGCCCTGTCCAACCTGGCCTTGGACATTTCCAGGGCTGGGGCAGCCCCAGCTTCTCTGGGCAACCTGTGCCAGGGCCTCACCTGGCTCCCGGGGAGGAATTTCTTCCCAACATCCCATCTAACCCTACTGTCTCTCAGGTTAGATCCATTGCCAAGACAAATAGGCTTGTGTGCCCAATTTTAGTAGCACTTGTAGGACTCATTGCCTTGGAAGTCTTCAAGAAGGGAGAAAAGCAAAAGAAGAGCACTTAGCAGACAGCTTTCCCCAAGTCTCTGCCACAGCCCAAGCTCTGGAATAAGGCACTTGCCTGTTTGGTGGATGCCTCTTGTGGATCAGGAGCCTGGGGGCTGCTGAGGGGATGTGAGCCCTGCAGAGCAGCAGGACTGGGGTGGAGATCTCAGGCTTCCCTTCTGCTCAGAGGGCTGGGAGCTTTTGCTATATGAGGGAGCTGTGAGTTAGCACAGGAAGCTAGAAACAGCACACACCCAAAGAATAAACTGATTGCCCTTACCTTGCTAAGGGGGGGGGTGTCTCCCTGAAGCAACCCCTGGGGCAGAAGCACCGTTAGACCCAGTCTGTGCAGGAGGATCCCTGGTTGGTCACTCCAGCTTATCCCAAGTCACTCCCAGATGTGAGATCCCTGGAGGAATTTCCTCCTCACATTTGTTTTCACACAATAACCATTGCATAACTCTTCCCCTGAAAGGTCTGAGTGATTGAGCAGAGTCTGTTACAGGGGCTGTGTGTAAGTCAAACTTCTACAGGTACAGAAGTTGTAACTCCATCCCTGGAAGTGTCCAAGGGCAGGTTGGACGGGGCTTGGAGCAACCTGGGATAGTGGAAAGTGTCCCTGCCCATGGCAGGGGGTGGAACAGGATGATCTTTGAGGTCCCTTCCGACCCAAACCATTCCATGATTCATTTGCCATTCCTGTTTAACAGCAAAACCCATCCACGTGAAAATTCCAAAACTCAAACCACAAGTTTTTACCTGAATACTTAACTTTATTAGTCTCTCTTAGAACACTGTACAAAGGAGTAATAAAAATATTCACACTTTATTTTAGAAAGTTCTCTACTTGAGACTCCTGTATCCACAGCAAAAAGAAGGGCTACTGGGAAAAAAAACCCTAAAACTTTGTACAGAACATTCCTTTAAAAAAACCTCCCAATTAATTCAGCTCATTAAACTGATCCAGGGAGGATACAGATACACCAACACTCGCATGCTTAAAAGCTATTATAGGCAATGATAAAGCAACATAAGTTACAATGAGGAATATTAATGTGTTAACCCACTGCTGTCCCCTCCTTGAGGGCCAGTACCGAGCTTCTAAAAACAACCCAAAATTCAAAAATAAAAGTACTCGGGAATGAAGTAGCCCTAAATCTCGTTTATTTTAAAGGCTTTTTCCTGCGAAGGTTTGCACTGTTTGCCACCCTGGTAGCTCTGTTAGATTAATCCCAAGACAGGATCCCTAATTCAGGAGCATCAGGCTGGGAGGACTTGCTGGTTTTCCCACTGTCCCGGAGCAGGGACCGCTGTACCCTGTGGATACGTGCGTGGTGCTGACAGTGGCTTAGGAGGCTTTGCCCAGTGCAAGGCTGCTGCCAGTTCCTGAGAAGGGTCCCAGGCTTTCAAAAGCTTTTCTCTTTCATTGCAGAACCAAAAAGAAAAGCTGTTGAAGTACCTGCTCACCAGGAATTGTTTCTCCATCACAGGGTGGAGCCCGCCACGATCTCTCCAGGTAAGATTTGCCCTGCTTATGATACAGGACAAGTTTCATACGAAAATCTATCAGATCAGAATCCCATTTAAATGTGATCAGAATCCCATTTAAAATCAGCAATGGTCACTTATCTCCTCCACGCAGGTACCTGGGGAAAACTCCACTTTAAAAGGAGTTCTGCTCATGTTTGGGTTCTCCACATAAAATGTGGCTTCATCCCTGATCTCTCACCTCTAAAGACACATCTGACAACCCCTCAGCCTGCCCATGCTGTCCTTTCACTTCAGCCTCTCTCAGGTACCCCTAACAATGGTGGTTTAATTACAATTAACTTATTGCTTTTCTATTTTTGATTAATCCTGACACCTACCCTTAAGCTGGGATCTTAAGGAAGATTCTGCCAGGTTTGTAATTGTTCAAATACTTATTAATCGTATGTAGACACTTAATATAACAAGAAATCTTTCTTCAACTCGCCTCTTTCCATATTCCTCCTGTTTCCACTTATGTTTCCCTTGATTGGACTAACTGAGTCCAAGATAATTGCAGTTATTTCATGGAAAAATGATGCCTGTGTTGTAAAGTGTGTCACTGTCACATAACCCCTAGGTAGGCTGGTTTTAATCATTTGTGTGAAGGAAAGAAGTCAGAAAAGTTTACTTCTGCTGTTAGGCAGAGCCTTAATTATAAATTTTGGACTTCAGGCTTTTAAACCTGCTTGTTTGAGCAGTTTATAATCCAATTCTGTTTCACAGTTATATTTAATTTAACAAAACAGAGTCAGATGTCCTTAGTGTCAGTGACCAGCACGAGTGCTCAGACTCTCAGCTGTTGTAGTGCCTTCAGGGAGGCTGTGGGAATTGCTCTATCTCATCAAGAAAAGCTGATCCCTTCAATTTATAATTATTCTAAAATTATCAAACCTGCCTTCACTCTGTGATGTGCATATGCTTAGAACTACCCAGCATATGTCTGCCTGTGAGGAGTCATGTCTGTAAGCACCTAGAGACTGTTTCTGTTGCCAAAAAAGTGCTGTTTCTCCCCTTTTTTTTCTACCAAAACAATTCATTTTCTTCCCTCTGGAGATGGAAGTTGTGCCTGGGCAGACACTCGGGTCTGTTCAGCACCACACAGTATTTTGGGTACAGCTTCAGCCACCCTGCCAGGACCTGCTCCCCAGAGCGGCCATTCCCGCAGGGATACTGCTCATTCCTGTGCCATTTCCAAGCTGATTGATGAAATATCTCTATTTTGATAACAATTATCATTGTCTAGTAGCTTAAAGAGCCGATTAGGGTAGAGAGTACCTTAACTAAAGCAGCAGTCCTTATGTCCTGGGGGTTACATTTAAGGTTTAACCTCCCCATCAGGGAAATTGCACATCTGTCAACGCACGTCTGGGGTCTCCAGCCAGACTCTTTTCTCTTTCTACCTTCTTGAAAACATCCTTTTCACTTATATTTCCACTTTTCAAACATATGAGGGAGTGATTCTCCCTGCATTCCAGCAGCCCTCTGAGGTACACTGAATGTTTTCCCTTCCCTGTAGCAGTCCCATAGGAAGTCTGAGAGAGAGAAGTGAAGCAGCTTCCCTAAAATTATGCACAGAGTAACAGATTTTAGGTGCAAACCTGAAATTCCCCAATCCATGTCCTATGCTCAGACCATCCAACAACTCAACGCTCTCCACCATGGCCTCTAAAGCTGGAATTGCTACTGCAGGAACAAAAATAGCAGATTTAAAAGGTTTTATCCCATTGTCAGAAAGATGAGACAATATAAGCACTAAGACAACAGAAATACAGGTTTTCATGGGCTTTCAGGGGAACCATGAGGGAAAACATTCCACCTGGAACATAACCCAAAAGAAAATGGGATTATTTTGAACAGGAAAAAGCTGTCTCAGCCAGGAAACCTGAACCTGTCTGAGGTGGTAATTTGAGGGAAAAGGCTGGATTTTGTTCCTCTGTGAAATAATCTCTCATCAGTGACCCACTGAATCCCTCTGCTGGTCAATTCATCTGCAGCTGCTGCTGCTGCTCCTCATGCAGCCCTTGGGTGTGGAGCTGAGGGACAGACTTCCAGGTAAGCCAGAAATCCAACCCTCACTTCCCTCGAGTCCGTGGATAACTGGAGAATTGCCAAATCCCAGTCACACAGACTTAACCAAGGAGCTGGACTGAAGAGAAAAATTCCAATTAAAGTCAAGGATGGCTGTGTGCTTGATTAGAGCAATCAGGCCTCCACCTTGTTGGGCCTGTACCTGTCCAGTGTGAGCCTCTCCCACACCCCTCCATGTCCATGTCCGTGTCCCAAGGAGCTCGGTGGCATTTGTTGTCAATCACTAAATCATCCACCCCCAGCCCTTGATCCAAATGCCCCCCGAGCCCTCCTGTGCTTAAAAACCAGCAGTGAGGTGGGGAGAAGAGTTACCTGGACAGATTTGGGTATAAACTGAAAATAACAAGCATGATTTGGGATCTATCCACCTTTTCCCTGGACCACATGGATGGTGCTGTAGGAAGGCGGAAGCTTTGTCAAACTGCAGGTTGTTCCTTCCCGTGCTGTTTTTAGGAAAAGAACTTCCCTCCTCAGAGGTGTCAAAGACTGCAAAATAAAAATCTGTCGTTCAGATCTGCCTAGAACTGGAACTCAGACTCCAAAACAATCCAGTCCTGGGAAAGTCTGGCTGTATCCCTTTGGATTTCCCCCATGTACTGCTCAAAGCACCCAGCTTCAGGAAGGGAAAGGTATTTTAAAGTGCATTTACCACAGCAATAGTACCAGCACTAAAAGCTTTTCCCCTCACCCCTGTCCTTGTCATTCCATGTCTGGGACAGATGAGACTCTTCCCAGAATTCATCCTCGTTGTACCTCCAAGTCTCGGTGGTTTTGCATCTACTGGTGACACTGGGATAAGAGAAATCCGGTGTCGCGTGTCCTGCTCCGCACTAAACTCTACTCTGGAGCTGGTTTGGATTTATTGGGCACGAGGATCCAGCATGCGGAATGTGTCTGTTGGGATCTGCCTTTGAACAGCCACTCCGAAATCACATCCCAGTCTGCGTGGGGGGAGGAAACGGGGCTGGGGAGAAGGAATTCCCCCTTTCCCCGCTCCTCCGCCGTCCGCTCCAGCCACGCCGCTCAGTACTTGTTGATCCCAAAGATCCGGACTCCATGGAACTGAGGCAGTTTGGGGATCAGGACGCTCATGAGGGAGATGGTGTTGATGATGAAGTGTATCCGGTCGTACTTGGTGTAAAAGCTGGTTAGAAAATACCTGGAAAAGAAGGGTGGGAACAAAGAGAGGCAAACTGAGCTGTGGCATTCCGTGTGTCTGTGTCCCAGGACAGAACACTGGTGGGTACTGGGACACGAGGCAGCTGGGCCAAGCTGGGAATACTCACAGGACGATGGGCATGATGGTGAGGAACTTGCGGGAGGCGGTGAACTGGACTCCGTAATCCATCTGCTCCCAGTGCGTGAGCAGCCGGGCCTTGCCCTGGTCCGGGGTCTCGAAGGGGGTTCCCTTCACGGTGTGCAGGAAGATGTACATGCTCTGCAGGACACACAGCGTGAGGCTCGCTGGGGCCCTGCATCCCAAAATCCCAGCCAGGGGAGCGCATTCCGGAGCTTGCAGCCCCGCGCCGTTCCACTAGAGGGACGTGGCGCTGCTGGAAAACCGGGAGCGGCCACGGAAGCGGGGGAAGGAGAATCGGGAAAGGCCGGGGCAGCTCGGCTGCTCCACGTGAGGCCTCTCGCTCGGCTCCTGGGTGTGAGCCAAGGAGGTGGTGGCAAGATTACAGCCCTGGGATCTCTGGGATCCGGAGATTAGCGCCCGCCCGCCGCGGCGCGGCAGAAACCTCCGGAAAACGTGCTGGGAGAGGGTCTGTCACCCCCCGATTACCAGGGGAACACAAGCCACAGACAAACAGCGTCTGGCTAATCACAGCTCCTAAGGACAGACACTCCTGGCACTTACAACTCCTTTTTTTGTTCCCAGGACCTAAAGCTGCCAGAGAAGGGGGATGAGGAGCCGGCCGCTCGTGAGCTGAGTGCTGAGCAGGTCCAGTTTGGGGGTTTGTGGAGGTTTTATCCCCAGAGCAGCTCCAGTTTGGGGGTTTAGGGTTAGTTTTATCCCCCACTAGGAATAACTTTAGCATGAGGGTTCCCAGTCTGTGTCATTTTTGTCTCTGGAATACTCCTAGGCAGAGATGTTATTTAAAATTAAGGATACAGAATCAATTGCTGCATCTGTGAAGAGTTTTGTCCCCTGTACCTGTCGAGGACCTGATCCTTAGAGAAAGGAATCAGTTCCTGGACTAACCTTTTACTTTAAGCAGAAAAACATCTGTGGTTTAACCTCGTTTCCTTAACTCTGACGAGGCCAATTCAGGTTTTACCACCCCAAGTGACACCTTGGCAGTGTCTGGGGCCTGTCCCAGACTCCTCTGGGGACACAAAGAAGGACTTGCCCCGAAGACAAATGAATCCCCTTGGAGCAGCCTCACCAGGTGTTGCTGCCTCACCTGTACCTGGGCTGGATTTAAATCCATGACCCAGAGGCACCGGCGCAGGCTGAGGGTTGCAGGTTGAGCAACTCCCCCGGCACCTTTGGAAACACAAAGGACCCGTTCCAACGGGGATCTCAGCGGGTTGCTCAGAGGCTCCCCGCGCCCTGGGCCGCGCCGCCCCCCCTTACCAGGTTGTGGATGATGTTGGTGAGGGTCCAGACCACGGGGACGCTGAAGAAGGGGATGCTGAGCAGCACGACGTGCAGCAGCCCGATGCCCAGCACGTAGGACAGCCAGATGCCGCGGCTGTTCATGACGCGGGTGTTGGGGTTCACCTCGCTGTGCGCCGTCCCCACGTTCATCCTGCCCTCGTGTCCCACGGGAGCCCCTGCAACACACACCCGGGTCAGAGCTCGGGCCCGAAGCGCTCAGCACTCGGCTGGTTGTCAGGCAAAACCCCAAATCTGCTCTGTGCTATAAAAATCCCAAGGCAGCTCACTCCTCTGCCCCCCGCTACTGCCGTTCCCAGAGCTGACGTCGCCGAATCCGGGAGTGGTTCAGATTTGGGAATAATGTGTGGGAAGCCTGTCTGTGGCAGAAGCTACTTGTGATTTGAGATGTTTTCCTGGAGCCAAGGTGTTGAGGTTCAATCCCACGTTCGCCTGACAAGACTCGAACCAATAGTTTTAAGCACTTTTAGATCCTTGTCATGGTGTTAATCATGGAAACACGTGGCACAGGAAGCTTCCTGCATGTTTATGGAGCCAGCAGGCCTTAAATTTGGGGAGAGAACACAGTATCTACTCAGGAAAGGCTCTGTATCAACAGATCTCCTAATTAATTTAACTAAATTAACAGGGTACTGCACAGCTCCGGAGGTTTGCTGGTCTCCTGCTCTGGCTCACTTGTTTTGCCTTTGGATTTAAGACTTAAAGAGGGAAAAAAGAGGAACAAAACAATTTCCCCCCAGGGAAGGAATGAGGTTCTTCTTGAGGAATGTAAAAAGGGAGAGATAACAGGGCAAAGTGCCTTGGGAGGATATTTCAGGAGGAAGAGCTGTGGAGGAGGTGGCTCTTCCCCTACCTGGAAAGATCAGCTGCCATGTAGGAGGAGCACAGAGATGGTTTTCTGGACAATGCCAGGAAGGAGAGGAAGCAAGAGAGTGTCACCCTCTTGGAGCAAGTCCTTGGAGTGATGTCCCACAGACAGTGAAGGTATTGAGTGGGCTTTTGGACTGACAGTGCCAGTGGCAGCAGGTATCCATCAGCTCCCAGGCCAGCTGGGAGCAGGACAGCTCTGGTTTCCTGGTTTCCAGGGATTACAGGGAACAGCACAAACTAAACCCACTGTAAAGCTGAGTCTTCACACCGAGATCAGGGAAATTCTCGTGTAAAATCATCTCTGTGTCCCATGGAAGCGGAGTTTGATGGGATGATCCGGTTCGTCCTCCTTGGATCCAGGACCCCACAGTGAGGGCTGTTTCCTGCCGTTTGGCCTCGTGGCTCTGCTCTTGGTTCCCACAGCTGGAAGCCGTGTTGCTGTTCCCTCCAGCTCTCCGGGGGTGAGCCCGAGCCAGCTCCAACATCACACTCTCCTCACTGCCAGCTGTTCCCAGCTCCCTCCTGGAGCACCAGGCCTGGCTTGTCTCAGGAGCTGGCGCAGGCCCCGCTCCTGCCCAGGGCTGGGGCTCAGAGCCAGCCTCCACTCCACAGCTCCTGGGATGCTCCATGTAACTTCCAAACCTCCTCCAACTGCACAGGCGGCCGTTGCTGCAGATCTTCACCTCCCTCTATCAGGGGGCTCATACCTGGGGAAGGATTTTGTTTCCAGGAAAGAGGCTGCAGCTCTGCTGGGTGCTCGTTTCCTTGTTGCCCATCTCCTGGATCACTGGCTTGAGGATATTCCTGACAAGAGCCCAAAGTGTGGTCTGGAAGCAAGACTGGGAGCCAGGGCTCAGCACTTCACCCCTGGCAGGGGGAAACAGCTCCAGCCTGAACCTGCTGCGATTCCCAAGGGCTCTCAGAAGGAAAACTGGGGGTTGTGGTGAAGCACAAATGAGTCAAAAAGAGTCAGATTGTTACAACAACGAAAAGCAAAACACCCTGTGGAACATGTAAACAGGAGTGCTGAGTGCCAGACATGGGAAACAGTTCTCCTGGATGTTGGGAGAACACTGTCCAGTCCTGGGAGGAGCTGGAGAGCATCCAGGGAGAGCAGAGAGAATGAGCAGAGGTGTAGGAAAAACATGACCTGCAAGGACAGCTGGAAGGAAACGGGTTTGTTTAGTCTGGAGGAGGCTGGAGAGAGGCGTGAGGAACAGTCCGACTCTCCACAAAGAGCTGTGCCTGTGGGGTTCCAGCTGGGCCTGTGGGATTCCAGCTGTGCAGCAGGAGGAACCACATGGCTGGGGCTCAGAGTGACATGGAGGTGTGGGAAGAGGGATGCTGGAAGAGACTGCCCATGCAAAGGGATCTGTGCTCTCAATGGAGGCCTTAAAATCTAGTTTCATCAACGGTTAAAAACCTCAGATTCCTCTCTGGTTGCCCAGGAGGCCTCTCCAGGAGCCTCTCCTGAAGTGATGCCTTTATCCAAGGCCACAGAAGCTCCTGCAGTCAGAGGTGCACGTGGCCTGTGCCCTGGAATTTCCAACCACTAGTGTAACTTCCAAAAACTAAGGACCAAATTGGACTTGGTTCCTTCTGCAAACGAGGGCAGCTGCAGACCCACAGTGAGGTGGGAAGGGCCCAACTTGGAAGCTGTATGTGAAGCAATTCCTCTCCTCCTGCCTCAGTTTCCCTTCCTTGTAAAATTAAGGAATACGGGGTGGAATGCTGGAACACAGGAGAGGTTAACTCATTCTTGCAGGAGATAAGGAGAAGCCAAGCATTCAGTGCTCCATGAGGGTGATTCCGTGTCTCCAAACTCTGTCCTTCCCCACCTTAAACGTTTCATCTGCAGATCTTTCCAGCTCTGCCCTGGGCTGTGCAGCCCTTGCCCCAGTTCTCCCAAATTTCGGATTGCACAAGCCTGGCTGAGGGCTGAGGGCATTGTCCAGAGCTCCCTACCCCCATCCCTCACCCCATGTTTGCTTTCTGTTTCCACAGCAGGATTTGTTCACCTGCAGGAAAACAAGGCACAGCCCCCCATGGGAGGGACTCCAGCCCCTCCTTCCTGGAGCAGCTGCTGCTTTCCCACTCTTTTTTGGGACAGAAAAGCCTGACTGTTGCACCAGGCGGAGGGTGAAGGTCGGGGCTGTGCTGACATTGGACACTGGCCATCCAAGGAGGGGAAAAGTCGGAGCTGTGGCCAGTGGCAAAGGGCACAGTGTGATGCCAGAGCCGAGCCCTCCCTCTGCTCCATCTTTCCCGTGTCCTGCTCCCTGTCCAGGTGCAGCTTCTTCCTCACCTTTGCCCTCAGAGGAGTGTGACCACCGTGTGTTCCCATCCCCTTGCTTAACACTTGGACTTGATGACCTTAAAGGCCCTTTCCACTCTAAATAAAAGATCCTATGACTTGGCAGGGCTGTCACCCTTCCCCAGGGACTGCAGGATCGTGCTCGGATCCCAGCACTCCACTGCAGGACCTTCACCCGGGCTGGAGAGGTAAAGAGGGCTCAGGTCTTGATCTCCCCAGTGTTCCCAGGCTGCTGGTGGTGGTGATCCCACGGATCAGATCCCGATCTCTGGCAGCAACAGCAACCCCCATCTCCCCAACAAATCCTTTAAACCCTTCTTTGCTGATGGCGTCGGAGTTTGAACGGAGGGCACCGGTGAACTGGGCTGTGCTGGGAGGCGGCTGCTGGGTGGGACTGGGAACACAACGCCCCGGAGCCGTGTTGGACTCGTCTGAGCCCCAGCGCTGCCCGGTCCCTCCTCGGGGTCCCGGGGCTGGCAGAGCCCGGGGGGGGACACGGGGACGCGGACAGGGATGAGCCGCCCCGACCGGGGACGGGGGCTCTACCTGTCTCAGCCTGTTCTCCTGGATTTAACGGGAAATCTTGGACCCGCAGGGAAGGCCGAGTCTGGGCTCCTCCAGGTCCCGGACTCCTCTTCCCTCCCCGTTTCCCCGGGCCGGGCCGGTGCCCCGGGGGGCTGCGGCAGGACCCGCTCCCGGCCGGGCTGTGCACAGCGCGACCCCCGCCCTGGGGGACTCCCCCACTCCCACCCCGCCGCGTCCCAGCTCCCTCCCAGCACCCGCTTCTCCCTTTTGGGGTGTTTTCCTCCCGGGCCGGGCCCACGCGAGGCATTTTCCCCCGGCCCCGCCGCGGAGCTCGGTCCCGGGGCCCGCAGGGAGGGCTGAGACCCCCCGGCCCGCGCCCCCGGCCCGCACTCACCGCTCCCGCACGGCCCGGCCCGGCTTCGGCTCGGCGGGGCCGGCGCTCGCTCCGCCGCTCTCCCGCTGCGCTCCCGGTGCGCTCCCGGCGGCCCCTCGGCCCGCCCCGCCGCGGCACGACGGGAGCTGTAGTCCGGCAGCGCCGGCAGAGGCGGGGCCGCCGCGGGAACCGGCGGGAGCGGAGCCCGGAAAGCGGCTGGAGCGGCTGCACCGCACGTGGAGACCCAGAGCCGGCTGGGTGCCCGGGGAGGGTGGGCAAACACACCCCCCCCTCGCCGCCGCCCTGAAACGGAGGGTGGGGGGACACTGGAGCAGCTTCCCCAGGGACACTGGAGGAGCTGTGGCTGCCCCATCCCTGGGAGTGTCCAAGGCCGGGTTGGACGGGGCTTGGAGCAACCTGGGCTAGTGGAAGGCGTCCCTGCCCATGGCCTGGGGTGCAGATGGGGGCTTTTTAAGGTCCCTTCCCATCCAAACCACTCTGATTCCATGACTCCATGAAAATCCCGGCAGCAGTGCTGCGCAGACCGGCAGCGCTGCGGGACACCCGGCCAAGGTCGGGGCTGGGAGCGAGCGCAGGATTCCAGCGCTGGAGCGCGGGGGGGAGACCATCTGGCCCCGCTTTTGTTTGCACAACCATCAGAGCTCGTCGCGTGGGGCTGGCATGGCCCCCGGGGGCCGCAGCCATCTGTGCAGGGCTCTGTGTGTGCCCATCGGCTCTGCCAGCGCCGGGGCCACTGTGGGCTGCAAACCCCCTGCCCGGAGCTCGCTGGGGTCCCGGGATGAGCCCCCGAGCTGAGCCCTGGCAGTGGTGGCTGCCTACCCTGCACACATGGCCCTGCTGGTGCCACTCAGAGCCCTCAGCCTGGCATGGACACTTCCAGCCCCCTGGCCGCTTGGCACAGCGGGTTTGGTGTTGGCCCACATGGGTTCCCAGTGAGATCGGGGTTCCCTGGGTGCCCCTGGGCCTCCCTGGGGGTCCCAGGCTGAGCTGCGTGTCCTGACCCCGTCTATGTCCATCCAGCCTTGGCTCCAGCTGCACATCCAGCTCTCGGCACGGCGAGGGCATGGAGACCCTGCCAGCTGCCAGGGCCGGGACTGCCAGGGCATCACACGCTGGCACCGCTCTGCTGGCAGGGCACGGGGTCACTTCCCTGAGCCAGGGCTTGGCAGCATCTGCTTCCAGGGGCCTTTGGGCCCAGAGGGACACACACACATGGGTAAAGCCACTGACAGGTGCTGTGGCTGCCACCCTGGAGAGCCCCATCCCTGCCCGGCTCCTCCGGGGTGTCCTCGTGGCAGGGCACGGTGTGGGGATGCCGGTGTGCGGAGGCGGGGGATCCCACGGGACCCGGCCCTGCTTTGCAGGAGATCCACGCACGCACAGCAGGCTCTATTTTTATCCCGCTCCTGCCTGACTGAGCAGCTCCCTGCGCGGTGACATCTAATTTAGCAGCTTCCCCGCACCCCGCTGGCTCCGCACGTGAGGGGGAAGCACAATGCAGCAGCTATTTTTAAACGCCCATAAATATTCATCCCTCTCCGTGATGCAGCAGCCGCCGCTGCCGGTGCGAACGCGGGGGGGACCCGCTCCCTGGGCTCCTCACACCGCGTCCACCTGCCCAGGGAACGCCGGCACCGGGGGCGGGGGGTTCCCGGGGGATCCAGCCCCAACCCGCTCACCGGCAGCTGCACCTGCGTTCCCCTCGTGCTCGGGGGGCTGGTCCCATGTGGATTCCCAGGCCTCGCTCGCTCGCTCCCGGTGCTGGGCCGTGCTCAGCTCCCGCTCTCCCGGCTGCCGGTCCCACTGCCCGGTCGATGCTGGTTATATTTAGCTCTGTGGTGGCAGCGAGGAGCCGGTTCTGGCTATTTTTAGCCATCCTGCAGTGGGGAGGGTCCGCGTGGGTCGTGCTGCACTGCAGGGTTTGGGCTGGTGGGTGTCGTGTCCTCCATGTGGGACCCCTGTGGAGCTGCTCCTGCTCCTGCATCTGACCTGCAGCTGGAGTCACCCATCCCCTCTCTGGGTTCCAGCTCAAGCCCCCTGAGCCCCTGCCTGTCCCCTCGGCCCTGTGTCTGTGACACTGGAGCTGACCCTGCACTGCCACATCTCAGCACGGCTTCTGCTCCATAGAGGCACTGGGAATAGTGATGGGCAGCACGGGGCTGCTCTGCTCCCCAGTGAAATGGGGAGATGCCAGTGGAGTGCCCGAGAGCACCGACCGTGGCTGCCGGCTGCTGCCTGCCAGGGTCCGACCGTGTCCCGGGACAGCTCTGCCCGGCGAGCCCAGCACCGCTCTGGCGTTGGGTTTGGCTCGGGTCATGCAATCATCAAAACGACCTCCAAGATCATCGACTCCAACCACTAACCCGGCACTGTCACCTTCACCACTAACCCGTGTCCTCAAGTGTCACATCCACTCATTTTTTGAATGCTTCCAGGGTCGCAGCCCCCGCGGTGGCCCCGGCGGAGCGCGGGGGGCTCCGGGGACCATCTGCCTGCGGCCATGTCCGGCTGCCGTCAGGTTCCCTTCCCCTAATTGAGCCGAGATCCAGCCCAGGCGCCTCCTAACCCGTTTATACTCCCGGAGCAGCGGGAGAACGTCAGTGCTCGGGGCCGGGGCAGCCGCGTCCCGGCCGGCGGCCCCGGGGCCCGGTAACGGCGGCCGCTCTCCATGGTCCTGAGCCGGCCCCGCCGGTGCCCCGGGGCGGCGGGACCCCGAGCCCCGGCCCAGCCCAGCGACCCCCGGCCCGGGCAGCCCAGGGCTGGGCTGGGGACCCGCTTCAGCCCCCCCCCGGCTCCCGCCCCCCCGGGTGCCGCCGCCGCAGGTCGGGTTTCCCCGCGTAAGCGATGCCGGTGCCGGGCGGGGGGGCACGGTGACCCCGCCGGGGTGGGACTGGGGGGGTTCTTGCTCCCTCCGAGGAGCTGGGGAGGGGGCGGGAAGGTCCCGGGGGGCAGCGAGGGCAGCGCCGGGGGGCGCGGGGCTCCCCGGGGGGGGGGGGGGGGGGGTCGAGGGGTCTCCCACTGAGGTTGGGGGGGACGCGGCAGGGCGGGGGGCGTGGAGCACCCCGACAGCCTCTGACACCGGCTGCCCCGGGCTCGGGAGTCCCGACAGCTCCTCACCGGGTGTCCCGGTGTGTTCCCCGCCCCTCCCGGTCTGC
>NW_020897846.1:39701-54686 GCF_003984885.1 Neopelma chrysocephalum | reverse complement strand
GCACGGGCAGGTGAGTCCTCACCGGGACCCCCGGCGGGGCGGGAGGCGGCGGGGAGGGGGCGGCAGCGCCGCGCCGAGCGGAGCTTCCCCCGGGGAAGCACCGGGGCTTCCCTCGCCCGCTACGCCCCCGGGCCGGGGGGATCCCCGGGCATCCCCGGGCGCACGGCGGGTCCCGGCGCCCGCACCGCCCCCGGTACCTCAACCGCCCTCCCCGGGGCTGGCGGCGATCACCGGGGTCGGGCTGGGGACTCCCGCACCCTGCTGCGGGCTGGGGACCCCGCGGTGGGGCAGGGGCTGGCGGTGCTCGTCCTCGCTGCGGTGCCTGGTCCGCATCCCGCCCGCGGGGTGTTCCCGTCCCGTGGATGAAGCAGCTCCATCCCGGGGCATCAGGTCCCGGCTCAGTCCGGCGGTTCCCGGGCAGCGGGAGGAGGGTCTCAGGGGGCTGCGTTTGTCCCGGGTTACCTCTGGCAGAGCTGGGGGGCTGGTGCAGTGTGGGGCTGTGGGGTCCCGGTGCCCCTGGGGTGCTCTGAGCGCTGGTGCCCGCTCAGGACCCCCGCGGGTCCCGGGGCTCTGGCAGCGCAGGGGTCGCCTCTGCACAGGTGTGACCTTGGGGTGTTTCGGCGCGGCCGGGCTGGGTGACAGTGCCCAGAGCTCGGGGTGCTGTGCTTTGGGGGCCACCCTCGGGTGGGCACCTCTACCCCGCACCGAGGAGCCCCAATCAACACCCCGAGAAGGGTTTGCCGGTGTTGGGGTGCTCCAGGGAGTGGGGGCAGGTGGGACCTGCAGCAGCTTTGCCCAGGAGGTGCCTGGTGAGCAGCAGCACTGAACTGCCTGACCGGGTGCCACAGGCGGTGTCTTTGATTGTGGGATGGTGGGAGAGCACCTGGATCCTTCCTCCGGGGCTCCGCCGCTGCGGCCGCCACAGGGACGGGCTGGAGCCCCTGGACGTGGTGGGAGCCAGGGCTGGGAGAGCCGGGCAGCGCTCGGAGCCCTCGGACACGGCCCTTATCTGCTGCCACTACCCTGGGAACTCACTGCACGCTCAGCTCCAGTGAATTTCCTTTTTCTGTTTTTGTTTCTTCCCTGCTGACGTTTTTCCCCTCCGGAATCAAGGGCTGTGTGGGGCCCACGGTTACGGGGTGGCGTGGGCTGCCCGACCCCACGGCCGGGGCGGCAGCGGGCAGGGGACAGGGGCACCCAGCACCCACCCGTGCCAGTCCCCTCGAAAGGAGAGAACCCGGCGCGCGTCCGCCCGTGCCCCGGGCACTGCCGGGGAGCGGAGCCGGGAGCGGGAACCTGCTGAGCCGCTGCCCGCACATGTTTTCCATGTCATTCCCCGGGGGCTGCCGGCAGCGGCCGCTCGCCCGGAGCCAGGGCTTGCGCTGGTGCGTCCTCCGGCCGCCGCAGGATGGATCGGCCTCCTGCGAGCAGCGATCGCAGCGCCGTGACCTTGGCAGGGCGGGATCTCACCCCCGCCTCTGGCTCAGCCAGAGCGTCTCCGGTTGTTACAGCCCAGCTGCCGGCGCAGGAGACGTGCTCAGGCCCTGGGACCTGATCCTGCCTCGCAGGAGCCCCGAGCGAGGTGCTGGCCGGGGATGGGGGGATGCGTGAGCCGTGACGGCTGTCCCAGTCCCCATCCCCGTCCCTGTCCCTTGGCCAGGGTCAGGTGCAGAATCCACAACCAGCACAGTGACGGTTCTGCCCCTGACCCCCCTGGCCTGACGCTGTCCCCTTGCTGTCCCCTCTCAGATGTGCCGAGTCCAGCTGAAGCCCCCGGGGGTGTGAGGAAGGCAAAGGCAGCACGGCACGATGCCTGTGGCAGAGCGGGTCCTCCTCCGCCCGGTCACCATGGGGCTGCTCCTGCACAGCCTCCTCCTCCTCCTCCTCCTCCTCCTGGGCTGCTGCCTCCGCCCGGCCACCGCCTTTCCCAAGGGCTGCTACCCCTCGGAGGAGGAGGGGCTGAAGACCTTCCGCTGCAGCAACGCTCGGCTGACCGAGATCCCCAGAGACATCCCCAACGACACCAACAAGCTCTACCTGGACTCCAACCGAATCCCCTTCCTGCCCCGCGACGCCTTCCGGGACCTGCCGCTCCTGCTGGAGCTGGACCTGTCCCACAACGCCATCGCCGGCGTGGAGAGCGGGGCTTTCCGGGGCCTGGCAGAGCACCTGCACTCCCTGGACTTGTCTTCCAACAGGCTGGTGTCGGTCAGCAAAGACGCCTTCAGCAACCTGAAGGCCAAGGTGAACCTGTCCAACAACCCGTGGCTGTGCGACTGCCGGCTGCAGGAGCTGATCCGCACCGTGGAGCTGGTGGCCGGCTCCTCGGGCGGCATCGTCTGCGACTCCGCGGCGCAGGAGGAGCACGTGGGCAAAGCCTTCCTGCAGGTCATCGCCGACACGGACTTCTGCAACGTGTACAAGAAGACCACGGACATCGCCATGCTGGTCACCATGTTCGGCTGGTTCGCCATGGTGATCTCCTACCTGGTGTACTACGTGCGGCAGAACCAGGAGGACGCCCGGAGGCACCTGGAGTACCTCAAGTCGCTGCCCAGCAAACAGCGGCGCTCGGAGGAGTCGTCCACCATCAGCACTGTGGTGTGAGCACCGGCATCCTGCGGGACACGGGGACGCACAGGGCTGGGGAACAGCCGCTCCAGGGGCTCCTCGCGGCTGCAGGAGCTGTCACAGCCACTGGTGTCGCACAGAAATACTCATGGATTTGCCCCGTTCTCCTCCTGGCAGCGGGAGCCGTGGCCAGTGAGTCCCTGGCTCTGGTGGCTGTGGCCAGGGATGGATATCAGCCGTGAGCACGGAGCATCCACAGTGTCCTCCCGTGTTATGGAGGACCTGGAGCATCTTTCTGGCATGTGGCCGTTGCTCCGACCGAGCTGGACATTCGGACCTCATGTAAAACTTTTATATTTCCTTCGCAGAGATCCCTTGGGGCATTAACGGAATCAGTGTTTCCATCCCTCACGGGCTGGCCTGGGCCTGGCTCCCTGCTGGGAGGGCAGTGGGAAGGAGCAGGAGGGCTGTGAGGGCAGTGCCCTGCTGGGTCACCGACCCCAGGGGGTCACGGGCTGTGACTGCAGCCAGTGGGACCAAAGGATGGGACAGGAACTGGGGACACCCCGGCTGGGAGAGGCCAGAGGCAGCTCCAGCTCCAGCTCTTGTGTGGGTTGTGCCACCCCATCTCCCATTTCGGCCTCTGCTGCTCCCTGCTCCCTTCCCAGCACCCCCAGGCCAGGTGGGGCGAGGGGTGTGGGGGTCCCCACCCAGAGAAGGGGTCACTGGTGGGCGAACCCAGAGCCTTCCCCCTTGGAGTGTGGGGAATAAGAACTAAATGGGGAATAAGAACCAAATGGGGAATAAGAACCAAATGGGGAATGAGCTCCCTAGGGCAGAGCCCTCTGGGGCCACCAAGGGGTGTGGGTGCTGATGGAGGGGAACTGAGGGGTCCAGGCAGTAGGTACAGCCCTGCTGGGATGTTGGGGGGAGCGAGTTTCCCCTCGGTGCTCCCCAGGGACCACGTGGGTGGGTGTTTGCAGCACCCTCACCCCCTGCTCCCCTTGGCTGCCGGAGGGGAGCTCCCACCTCACAAGCTGCCGACCAGTCACTGTGATGGGAAGTGGGATGGAAGGAGCTGCTGCGGCTCCTCCGCCCTCTCCCCACTCCCGCACCACTGTCAGGAGCCTGAATCTCCCCTAAAAATGCTCCAGAGTCCCTTCTGGGCACTCCCAGTATTGGGTTGCAGGTTCCCTGTGGCAGTGGTGGAGGCAAGGCTGGGCACGGGGCTGGCACAGGAGGGGGTCAGTGCCCACCTTTAGGTGTGCAGGGTCCAAGTGGCGACTCAGAGCAAAGCCAGAGCAGACCCAGACTTTTCCACCCATGTGTCTGGCCCCTGGGAGAGCTGGTTTTTGCTGGTTTTGGCCTTATTTTAAACCAACTGAAGATAAATTGCCTTAATTCACCAAGAGCACCAACCAAAGCTGCTTGAACCTCCTCTGTACCGGGTCAGACCTGGCCCAGCCTCAGCCCCTGGTGCGGGCAGCGCGTTTTGGCACAGGCAGGGCTCCGGCCCCGGCCCCTGCCCGTCCTCCCAGTGCCATGGGGAGCCGTGGGATGGAGCCGGCCGGGAGCAGCGCCCGCACCCTTCCACAAGTGCCTAATTCCAGCGCAGACCAGGAGCTCTGCAACACACAAACGCCTCGGCCCCAGCTCCCATCCAGGCGTCCCCGCAGCCCCACGGCAGCTCTGTCCCCCTCTACAACCGGCTGCAGACAAGAGCGGCTGGGGGGACCTCCCTGGGCTGCTCTCCCCGGGCGGTGTGGGGGCCACCAGGACCGCCTGACCCATCCATGTTTGGTTTAAGGGACCTTTTACGTTCTCACTTTTTACGACAATAAATTGTCTGTTCCTTTGGAGCGGGTGCCAGCGCGTGCTGCTGTGTGTTTGTGTCTGTGGGTCACCGGGCCCTGGTGAAGCTGCACAGGGAGGACGGAGGTGCCCGTGACAGCCAATGTCCTCCCGGGCTGGTGCTGGTAGAAACAGGACACCTGGTGCCCGTGGTAACTCTGCCCCAGCCTTCAATAATGAACGCCCCGTGCTCGGCTCAGGTCGCTGGCACGGCGCCAGTCGGTCCCTGCGTCACCCAGGACCCCATGGGGTTGTTTCTCATGGCCCTGCTCCGCTCCCTGCCCTCCCATCCCACTGGAGCAGAGCCCAGGGGCAGGAGCATGACAGCCAGGAGGGAAAGGCCCTTCCTGACACCACAGTCCCACCAGAGTGGCCTCTCTGGTCCCGGTCTCATCCCGGTTTGCCGGTGCCTCTCCCCGTGTGATCCACGCTGGAATGTTGCGCTGTGGAAGGCGGAAGCCAGGCCCTAACACAGAGTGACAGCTCCCGCTCACGGGACATTAACCCTGTTTGTCACTCGCTGTCTCTAGACGCAGACCCCGGGCTCTGGAGCAGATGGATCCTGTCCCCTGCTCCGGTCCCTCCCTGGGGACCCTCCTCCCGCGGCTCTCGGAGCAGCTGGGAAGGGTTGGGGGACACGCAGGACACGTGGCCCCGGCTGCCACCTCATCCTCCTGGAGTGCTGCCGGTGTCCCCCCATGGGGCTGGATGACACCAAGTGCTCCAGGGCCAGCCCTGCTCCGGTGCCTGATAATTCCCAGATCCTGCCTGTGGAATTACTCGGATGGAAACCATGGGGCTCGTTACAGCCCACGCTAACGAGCATGGGGGAAAGGAGATGCATTCCAGGAGTCTGGCTGGCTGTGGAACAGCTGCTGGTCCATGTGGGTGTACAGGGGATAAAATATGCAAGAAACCTCATAAAAATCTGCAGTAAGCTTTGGGAAAGTAACTTGATCTGGGATGGATGGAATTGTGTTGGATTTAGGCTGTCAGTACGATTGGATATTTAATCAGGTGTGGTGAGGAATGAGGAAGAACTGAAAACTGGGATTAGAGGGATATTTTCAGGTGCCTGTGGCTGAACCCGGGTGTTGGGGGATCTTGGGGTGGGGGGGGGGGGGGGGCTGCAGCCTGATGGAGGCTCAAATCCCAAGGAGGGATTTTTCTCATCCCCTCTTTCCAACAGAAAGGTCCTGTGGGTCAGATCCTGCCGGGAACGGGAGCCAGTGCTCGGCATCGGTGGCTGTGAGGGGCTCAGCGTTAAAGACACCTCTCCTTCAGCGAGGAATTAGAATCATCCCCCTTAATCCCCCTCTCTGGGTAATTCGTTTCCTGATGCGGGTTTATCCGCAGGGATCAGCAGCAGGAGCATTAGCAGCGTGACCTCCTTCCTCGGCGTTCCTGCGCCGGTAAATCTCCGTTATTAACTTCCAAGGAGCTCTGCCCGCCTGTTCCCTGCTCTCCTCTCCAGGATGGAGGGAAATGTGTCACTGGGGCAAGAGCTACGACCTGAATCCTCCTGGCGGGGACGGCTCTTTGCCTGCCTGGCCCTGAAATCCCTGGGAATTCAGGGATAGAGCAATGCTCCTGGGAAGCCTCCCGGATATCTGACACCTTGGCCACGGATCTGTCCTCCCAATGACAGGGCCAGGGCTGGGGGAACTTTGGGGGGCATTTTAGGAGAAGGGTTTTGGGAGAAGGTTTTGGGAGAAGGGTTTTGGGAGAAGCCCTGTTTTTCCCAGCCTGTGAGTGCAGCGTGTTTTGCAGCGGCAGCTCCAGGCTGCATCCTGAACTTTGGGCTGATTAGATTTCCAAGAGGGAAGGAAGGATGTCTAATTGTTTAATTTCCACAATTAGAAAAATGTTTATCAATAATTAGGAGTGATGGCAGTGATTACACTGGGATTAGAGCCGGGCTACACTTCATCACCGGCCTTTCACTCGGGGACTTTATTTCTTTATTTTCCCTCCAGAAATACCCATTTCCAGCCACGTTGCTGCCAATAATGAATCATCCCCGTTCACTGCTTGCACAGCGCTCCTTAATCCCACAGTGCCGGTGGTCCCAGGGAGGCTGCTGGGCAGGACATGTGGTCACGGGGCTTGGGCAGGAGGAAATTTGATTTCAGTGGGTAGGAGAGTGAAGCAGAGCTAAAAATCACAGCAGCACTTCCTGTGTCTGTGGTTCAGAGCTCGGTGGTTCAACCACTCGCACGCTCCCCTCCGGACTCCCCGAGGATTTCCCTCTCGTCCCTCATCCAAGCCAGGCATTGCTGAGCCCAGGGATCATTTCCCAACAGCTGCTCCTTTAAGGCAAAGTTGGGCCGGTTAATAATATTTTGGGACCCTCAAAGTTTTCCCTGTCAGAGGGAAATGTCATCTTTCCAGGTATTTTTCCTGCCTCGAGATACACAGGGCTGGCAGCATCCATGGGCTGGGCTCGTGCCCATCCTCCTGTGGAAACAATGTGGGGCTGTGGCACCTGCAGTGTCACCTCAGGGCTCTTGGGGACAGAAGGGACACCCTCAACTCTCAGCCCAGATTGTTTCAAGCCATTTTCCACCAGAGGGACTCCTGGATGAGTCCTTGGGGGAATCCCAGGGGGATGGATTAGCCAGGGCTGCACCACGCCCATCCCAGGTGTGGTGAGTTCCTGGGATGTGCCAATCCCAGGGCACCCGGGCTGGCTCCTCCCCACAGCCCCTATTTAAAACCTGCTGAACAGGGGCCACGAGCTGTGTCCTGTTAGAGTCCTGGGCAGCTCTGTGGCCTCTCAACTCCTCTTGGCTTAAGTTTAGACAGAAACCTGGATTGTGGGATAATCAAGCTGCTGCAGGGAGTTACAAGACACTCTTCCCACTGGAGCAGAGTTGTCACTGTCACCCCGAGGACGTGGCCCATCACCACTCCAGCTCTGCAGTGAGTCCTTGAACACATGTTCCTGAAGTGTTTCTCAAGTGGGTTGTTCCAGGCAGCTCTGATGGGAAAACAATGGGCTGCAGCTTCCAGCTGGCAGATTATCCCTGTTATTTTCGTGATTTGTGGATGTTTCAAAGCTCTCGTGTGCTGTCGGTACGTGCTGAGATCCCGGAGGTCTGTGTGGAGAAGGGGACGGGAAGTTTGAGGTTCTAAATCTGTTGTTTGTGAGGGTTTCTCAGCACTCCCGAGGTGTTGGGATGGCCCTTGGCACAGAGGGAGGTCGGAGCTGTGGGGTTGGGGCAGGTTCAAGGTGGGGTTCAAAGAGCTGAACCCCGCTGGGGTTTCCCCAGCTCACCAAGAGCATCAAGGACAGCCCAGGTTTCCGTGATTCTCCCAGGGCAGAAGAGGATTTGAGGAGGATTTAAAACAGTGAGGAAGGAGCTCGTAACTCCTTGTGAGCTGTTGTAGCTGTGGGAGGTCGAGAGGGATGGGAACAGTTAAGGTGAGGTGAGAGCTGCTCAGTGATTTGTAAATCCTGAGGTGTGACAGGGAAGGGGATGAGGTGTGAGGGGTGATGTCAGCAATTAAATGTCCAGCTGCTGTTCCAGGCACAGAGCTCCAGCTGGATGCAAGGGAATCTCATCCAGGGGAGGTCAGAGGGAAGCCACTTCCTGTCACTTTTTTATGAGCCTCCACAGAACTATTGGCACAAACTCCTCTGCAATGTGATACTGAAACATTTGACCTATTTTTCTACCCAGTCATGGAATGGTTTGGGTTGGAAGGGACCTTAAAGCCCATCCAGTCGCACCCCCTGCCATGGACAGGGACATCTTCCACTATCCAAGCCCCATCCAGCCTGGCCTTGGACACTTGCAGGGATGGGGCAGCCACAGCTTCTCTGGGCAACCTGTGCCAGGGCCCGTGACTCTCCCTGGCTCTTGGTACCTACTTGCTGCTTTTTCCCCTCATAACTGATGTGTGGGGCATTTTCTCCATGTGGAAATAGGCCAAGAGTCTGGGGCAGCAGTGGCTGCTTCATCTGTGCCAGCCTGAGCCGGGCACGGTGGCCAGTTGGCAGCGAGGATAATCAGCCCAAGGGCAGTGGAAGTGCTCAAAACAGCTCACTTTATTCCTCAGCATTTAATAAGTAATGACTGTGAAAAGCTCGGAGCGGGGTCTGTGCCCGTGCTGTCTCCTGCTGTGTCCCTGTCACAGTGGATAAGTGAAACTGGGTTGAATCGGGGCCGTTTTTGGATGAATACCCACCAAGGAATTTCGAGATGCCGTAAGAAGTTGGGGGTGTTGAGTGGGAGGTGTTTCCTTTGCTTGACTTAGTCCTACTTTGTGTGGGGGGAAAAAAAAAAAAAAAGAAGGAATGGCTCTGTACTGGGAAGCTGGGCATGGATTTCCACGGCTCTGTGTGTGGAAGGTGAGAGTTCTCTGGTGTCCCTTGACAAAGTGAGTCTGGAAGGTAGGAAATCCCACAGGGAACAGCTTAAAAAAGAGCTCTAAAAGCCCAAGTTCTGGGAGCTCCACCGTGGGAGGCTCAGACACTCCAGTGGGCTCCAAGGCTCAGGCTGGGGAGCAGCTGGAGTTGCTTGTGAAGCTCCTGCTGTTGGTCAGGTCATCGTTACTCGCAGGGTGATGGATGGCTGCAGATCCAGCCGCTGACCTTCCACAGAGGATCAGGGGGAGGCTTTGCTGGGAAGAAAATGTTCCCATTAGCTCAGTGCTCTGGCAATTTGTGTCATCCGGTGAACTCGTCAGGAATTCACAGCTGGTGGGAGAGGATCATCTGCTCCTGCAGCACCTGGGGCCAGCTGGGCCCTGCCAAGGCTTTGCTGCAGCAGGAGGAGGTGGAGGAGGCTCTGCAGACTCTGCTTCCATCTGGGATGTTCCCTCTTCTTTCTGGGGAGCAGTGGACAAGGAGATTACCATAACCTGGTCCTTAATCCTCTTGTAACTTGCTACTCACCCTCTCTCTTGTCTCAGAGACTCTGTTTCCCTTTCCACTCTGGTGTCCCGGCTGGAATATTTCAGAAACAGAGAAAGAAACATGAGAGGAAGCTTAATGCTTTTTAAATCTCAAAGATTAAACACTTCCCTTAATATCTGCTAGAAACTGCTCAGGGAGATTTTGGCCTTTGCCAGCCTGGCACATAACTCCACCACAGCCACCTGCCATCCCGCCCGGAATCCTTTGTAGCTCCTTTGTGTTCTCTGAGCAGCACAAAGCTGTGGCGTGTCTGGTGTCACCATCAGGAAACAGCCTCTGCACTAAGCCACGTGACAAACTTCCTCTCTTTCCCCGTTTAATTGCTTTTCCTTGCATGAACGCTGTGCTTTATGCAGCATTTTTCCAGTCTAAGGGGTCCCAGAATATAAGAAAATCTAGGAGTGCAGAAAAAAGGATGCTCTTTTTTTTTCCCTGAAAGGAATGGAGGATTCCAGAACTGGCAGCTAAAATGAGAAGAACACCACGACACCAAGGATTCTCTCACAGCTGCTCTTTGGTTTCCCAGCTTGTCAGTTCACTGGCAGGATTTTGCTCCGTACATCCTGACCCGAGGCCTCGCGCAGGTCCGACACGTCACCTCGTTGTTGGGACTGTAAGTTCCAGGACCACAAACCACTGTGGAGAGAACACAGTCGGGGTTCCAGCAGCTCCCCCCCACCTTGGGGGGCTGTCAGACACCCCCATGAGCCTTCCTAAGGCCCTGTGTGAACTCCCTGAGCCTCTGGCTAAATCCCCCCTCAACTTAACCTGCAGCAGGTGCTGCAAAAGAGCTTTAGAAAACAGCAGGGAGTTTTCTACTCCCTAAAGGAGATTGTTTCTTATGTGCTCTGGATCCTGAGGATAGTCACTCACCAGTGACCTGGAGAGGGGAAAACTCCACTTCACTGCTTCTCCTTTGCTGGTAAATGCAGTTACACCTGTGAGCTCGTTTCCTGTCCCTATCGTTATCCTGAATCTATAATGTGAGTGTCTTCCCAAAGGATGAACAGAAATATCCTTGTTTTTGACCCCAATATTTCCCAGCTCCTCCCCGGAGCTCTGTGACCAGCACTAATGAGCTCTGTTTCAGTGGAGGAGCTATTTTTACCCCGCAGTGTTTGGTGTTTACCGCAGCAGCTGGCGCAGTTCTGGTGGGTGTGATGGTTCTTCCCAAAACCTGGCCGGCAGCTGTCGATGGGAGTCATGGAGAAGCTGTTCTCCACGTACTGGATTGTAGGCACAGCCTCAGCCTCGTGCTCCAGAATGTACCTCAGCTGGTGGAAAAACTTCCCAATCCGCTCGGCTGCCTAAAATTCGGGAACATTGGGAGAGTAAGAACACAGCCCGTTGTTTGGTGTTGATTTAGAGATGTCAGTAAGTGCTTTGTAGTCCTGATTCCCACCCACTGACTTGTCACCTTAACTGGGAGCCTTCCAGAGGCCTGGAATCAGACCCAGGATGTGAGCTGATCCCAGGATTTAATATTTACAAGCCAGAGAGAACCAATTTTAGCAGTTGGCTACGGTAGACTTACTTTTAATTTATTATTTGGTCAATGAAATGCAATTTAAGATTGAGTTTAGAGAACTGGATATTCAATATATTATAAATCATAGAGTCTGTCTTCTTTATCAGGAGTAAATACAAAGGAAATAATGAGGTGTTTTTTTTCAAAACTGGTTCTTTAACAATTTGTATCAATTTGACTTTTAAACCCATTTTCCTCTCTGAACTGAGTTGTTTGAAACCCATGAATTGTCATTTATAATCCTAATCCCATGGAACCTGGGTGAAGCTGGGTTACTACCAGTCACATCTGCAGGAGCTGAGGCAGAGGTGGGTGTTAGAGAGGCAGAGAAGACATGAGGTGACTGACACAGAACCTGCTGGGCTCTCATGTTCGTCACGTCTTCACAGTCGTAAGGAAGCTTGTGGCAAACTTCTTCCCATCCTGGTGCAAACGGATCAACTGTGGATGGAGGGGAAAAAAAACACATGTAAAAAGGGGAAAAGCTAGATTAGGTCCTGGTGGTTTCTACCCAATTCCTTGCTTTGTTCCAGGAAGAGTCAGAGGTCAAAAAATACAAAACTGGTGGTGGGGGGAATATGCTAAGATGAGAAAATGGAACTAAGCCCAGAAAGGGCTGAATTTTTATGTAAACTTAAAATCTTTGGGTCCCCAGCCTCTTATGAAAGTTTCTTGACTTAAACCACCTCTGTATTGCCAAGAGGGAGCTGTGAGGCTCTTGCTTTAACTCCTAGTTGTCCCAGACTTACTAAAAGTCAAATAATGAAAACCAAATATGACCACTTTAGAATAACTTTAGTGAAAAAAGCACGGCTGTCTCCTTCCAAGAGTCCTCTCCAGCTGCACACCTCGGAAATAGCCCTTCTTGCTAAGTCTGTAAGTACAACCCTACAAATTTAACATAAAAACTGCGTTTTAGCTCCATCTGTGGGTAACGGAAAAAAATACAGGCACTCCAAAAAAAAAACCCCAAAACAAAACAGAGAGGAAATAACTTTGAGAGGTGTTCCTGACTGCTGCCTTTCACATGTTGTTTGTAGTACCCGCGGGTTGTTTATAAAAGCAAAGGATCCCTCCCAAACAAGCGGCGAGATCGGTCACCTTGAAAATTAACAAAGAGCTCGTGCTGGAGGCCGTGCTTTGGTGTCCTGATGGAGTGGCACTTGTAGGACGACTCCGTGATGTGACAGGTCAGGTGGGCGATGGTGCCGTTGAGGATCTTCTTCAAGGTCTCGAAGAACAGGCCGTTGTTCTTCAGCTGGCAGTGCATGGTGGTGAAGCGAACAAACACCTGGTAGGCGTGGTCTGCTTCCCTGTAGGCTGGGAGGAGACGTTTGGGGGGTGAACTCTGGGTGTGATCGGTTGTTTCTCCAGCGTTTTTGGGTTGTTGTGCCGAGGGTGGGGAGGTGATGTTGGTGAGCAGTGGTTACAAGTGGTGGGAGGAGGCTGGAGTGCAGCTCGAGCAGGGGGGCAGAGAGGTGATTCCACATCAGTTTGGTGATCTCTCCCATGGGAGACCTGAGCTTCCTTTCCAGATCTTGGATAACCCTGGAAATCTTGTAGTTAATTCTGTTCTTATTAAGAGTAGAGACTATTTTATTTCCATGGATTCTTGGTAGCAGTAATTTTAAGCTTTTTCCAAAACTGTGAGAGGGTGTGTGTGGGCATAAGTATAAAAATTTTATTTTCTCTTCTGGGATAAAATTTAATTATTTTGGGGTTTTTTTTGTTTGTTTTGTTTTGTTTTTTTTAATCAAGCCTTACAATAAACATGCACTTCACAAACCCACCAGCACAAGGCCACGTGCTTACTGCTGACTTAGGAAACTTACCATAAACCATGAATTTATAGGCCTGAACAACTTCTGTTTCTTCCTGTGTTGTGGTTTCAATGATTTTGTGGGACAGAGTGCAAGTGTAGGTGCCAGACATCGACTCCCTGAATCCCATCACCATCAGCTTCCCTGTCTCTGTCACATTTGCATATTTTTGCCCTAAAACAGAAATATTAGATTACTGGGAAAGTTCACTTTCCAATGCATTTAGAACATTTGAAGCTGAGATCTTGTTCTTGTACATAATGACATCGATTCGTGTTAGCCTGAAGTGATCTAAAATTTATGACTTTTAGGATTTACTGCAAGGGTTTTTTTTAATCTCAAGCATTTATAATCTTTAGAGGGAGCAGAGAAACAGAATTTAATGTCAGAGGTGTAAAGAAATCTGGCAAAGGGCCAAGGGAGTACTTGGACCCACCTCCTGTTGCAGGGTGGTGTGAATAGAAACAAGGATAATACATGATTTTTTTTATTTTTTTTTTTTTTTTTAGTCTGAACAAAGGGACTGACCTTCTAAATGTCTTCCATCTGGACCAATCCACAAGTACCTGGGATCTATTATTTTTTCTTGGGAAAGGGCCAAATCCATACAGACCAGAAACGGGCTGTTTGTGAACACCTTAACGTACACGTTCACTGCAATACAGAACCAGGTAAATGGTGTGAAATGCTGATATTGAACAAAATCACCAAAACACTGATTTAAAAAATGTCTTTAAAGCTTATTTTCCCCGTTTGGACTTGAAAAGCGCAAGATTAATCTTTAATCTCCATTTGTTCTTAATTAATATCCTGGAACTGTCCACAGTGTGGCTGGTGCTGACTGTGCAGAGGAGTCACTTATGTCCCACACACAAACTGTGGTCCAGGGGCACAAAAAGCACGAAATTTTTGAGAAATATGCTAATTTAGATGCTAAATTTTCATTTAGATGTTAAATTTTCACCTATGCTTCTAGCAGCTCTGTGGGACAAATATATTTCCATCCCCATCCCCTTGTTACTGTGCATATGAGGTTGTGTCACTTCCACTGACGCTACGTAATGATCCCTGTGATTAAAACTCCAAATTCCAGTAAAAACTAAATAGGTATATGAAAAAAGACGAGTTTACCTTCATGCTTGGTGTCACCATAAACTTCATTCTTTCCAATTAAGTCAATAGAAAGTTGATCTTCCTTCGGTTCCGCTCTCACTGTAGGGAAAAGGAATTGGAATATGAGATGTCAATCTAAATGTCTGATTGCTAATAATTTCTTTCACCCTGGCAGGGATTTTGTCTCTTTTGTCTTACTTTTCCTTTTCCCCTATACTTTTTTCTTAGCAACAAACAGGAGCTTGTGGTTTTGACTTGCCATTTTTTTGTTGTTTTAGTGCCCAGCTTGCAGACCTGGCTGTACCAGGTTCTTGACCAGCTGAGCCTTCCCCTTTACGAAAAGCCACTAAAATAGTTATAAAACCTGACTATAAGGTGAAGGCTCCTCAGGGTGACCCTGAGGAAACACAGGATGGTCACAGGGCGACCATGGAAGATGCTGAGGCTTCAGGATTCTATAAGTCTTTGCCTTTTGGGAAACACCAGACAGGTGTCGGGCACGAGGGTTCCTGCGATGAGAGCCCCCAGGAGGGGTGAAAATTGTTGAAATTTGTTGTTTGGTTTGTTGTTGGTTTTGTTTTTCAGGCCGTGGGCACATTGGGACGGCCCTGCCTGATTGCTGTGTCCCAGGGTTGGCTCTGGGGGCAGTGGGGTGTCCGTCCCCTCTAAAGGGGCTCCATCTCCTTGTCCCTTCTCACAGTAGGCGATGAAGCCCCTTTGAGGGAAGGTTCTACGGGGACACCTGTTCACTCCACAGCACAGCGGGACCCACCGATGTGGCGTCGCTGGACCCCACCCCGTCCCCTCTAAAGGGGCTTCATCGCCCGCTCTGAGGGAAGGTTCTACGGTGACCCCCCCCAACGCACAGACACACACAGAGCAGAGCCCCGAGCCGCACCCTGCCCGCTTCCCCGGCACCCCCACCCCTCGCACCCCATCCCACCGCCGCCAGCACGGCCGCCATGCCCAGGAGGGCGCCGGGGGGGCAGCGGGTCCGCCCGCCGCCCCCCGCCATCCTCCCGCCGCCCCTCACAAACGGCCGCCGCGGGCGCGAGGGGGCGCTAACGGCCCCCCCCCTCCGCCTCCATCCCCGCGCGCGCCCGCCGCTTCCCGCCCTTTTCCTCCCCTCAGGGCTGAGGACGGGAAGGGCTTTGGGGGGGGGGGGGGGGGGCCCCCCCCGG
>NW_020897846.1:0-39601 GCF_003984885.1 Neopelma chrysocephalum | reverse complement strand
GGACGGGAAGGGCTTTGGGGGGGGGGGGGGGGTGACCCCGCCGGCGTCCTTCGCTCCCGTCTCTGACCCGCCCCTCGCCCACACCCGGTGCTTTTTAAACTGTGTTTAAAACATCCTCCTTCCTCACCCGCCCCGCGCCAGTGCTTTTTAAGCAGGATTTTGTTGGGTTTTTTTTCTCGCTTTCGGGCCGTTGCGAAGGAAGGCCCCCCCCGGCCCACACCCCCCCCCCTTGTCACCCCTCGGCCCCGCATCGCTCGCAAAGTGCGTACTGGGCTTTGGTTTTGAGTCTAAAGTGGTTTTTCCAGCTGTGGGACAAGGAGAGGGAAGTATAGGGGGGAGGAGAAGGAGGAGGAGGGAATGGGCTCTGTCGTGGCTGTGTCAGTGCTGAACCTGCCCAGGGCTGTGGAAGGTGTCCCTGCCCATGGCGAAGGGTGGAACTTGGATCACCTTTAGGGCCCCTTCCAACCCAAACCAGTCTGGGATTCTGTGATTCTGTCACTTGTTGTGAGAAAGACTGAAAGTAAGAGCCGGGCACATCCTGTGGCTTCACCTCCGGAGGGGCTGAAAGCACTGGGTGTTCTCCAGCTGCAGGTTTCTGGAGTGAGTCATTATGGGACACATATTTTTCAGCTTAAAACCAAAAAACATCCCTTTCAGTACCTGAAAGCGCTCCAAGAGAGCTGTGGAGGGATTTGTGACAAGGGCTTGGAGTGATAGGACAAGGGGACTTGTCCTATCTTTAAACTAAAAAGGGGATATTTAGATTAGATATTGGGAAGAAATTCCTCCCTGTGAGGGTGGGGAGGCCCTGGCACAGGTTGCCCCAGCCCTGGAAGTGTCCAAGGTCAGGTTGGATGGGCTTGGAGTAACCTGGGCTAGTGGAAGATGTCCCTGCCCATGGCGGGGGGTGGGACTGGATGGGCTTTAAAGTCCCTTCCAACCCAAACCCTTCTTGGTTTCCAAGGTTCTGCCACTTGCTGTGACTGAAAGTAAGTGCCAGGCAGGTCCTGTTGGCTGGAAAATAAAACCAGATGCCACAGTATTACTGCGAGTAACTTCCAGGTCAGTTACATATTTTGGGAAACTTACTTTGAAAGTCCTAAATGTGTGAATATTTTGTTTCTAGTGCAAGTGATACAAAAACACTCAGGAAACTGAGAGGGAGAGGAGGGTCCTTGCGTTTGACCACACCTCACATCCTGAGAGGCTCCAGACCAGGAACGGTGGCCAGGCTTCTGGTAAATAGCTAAATTATGTTTATCATAATTAACTTGATCATATTTATCACCCCAGGCCATACTAGTGTCCAAAAGTGATGTCATAGTATTTGCATAGCAAATATGGAACCAACCAACGCAGGAATGAGAGTTATTTTTGTAGAGGGCTGTGAAAGTTTAACTCAATGCTTCCATGTAAAAAAGGCACGTAAGTTACGAGTTCCCTTTAATAAAAAAAACTTTGCCAAAAATAGAAAAAAAATTTGAAAAAGAAGGTATCAAGTTATTGATGGTAAACAGTTTTACTCAATATTTCTTCTCCCTTAGACCAAGAAATTAACTCGAGTGTTTGGTTAAGGTGTAAGAACTATGTCAGGGTTTTCATTTTTAATGTCGTTGAGCTGCTGAGCGGGACAAAACTGGGACCACCTCAGATGATCCCACGTTCCCATGTGCTGAATGTTCTCAGTTTTACTCAAAGTGAACATTTCACTCTGGTGCCGTGCAGGCAAAATGATTCAGTTTTTAACGTGTCTGCTATAAACGAGTCATTTTTCAGCCTGAACAGCCTCAGTTCCTAAGGATGTTTATAACTCATTTCACGTCCTGCACAGGCCCAGCTTGTTAATTATTATAAAATAATATCTTTACTATAAAGCTTTGGCTTCAGTTTTGAATTTTTATAAACTCTGAGTCTGTGTCTTTAGCCAAATGACTCATTTATTTTCAAATCTATAATATGTCTAAGTCACAGATTGATAAATTGTCATTATAGACTTGTAAGCTCAGGGGGGAAAAAGGTTGGTTATTTTTAGGAACAAGGAGTGTCAGGGGGAGGATTTAATAGGACAAAATGTGAATTCAGGTATTTGTGCTTAAACCCTGGATTACTGGGGGTTTTTGTTAATAGAAGCTCTATCAGTAGGAAATGATAAAAGAGTAAAAAATCTGACACAAACTCGATCGTGGTGTGAGTAGATACTAAAAAGGTGAATATTTTATCCTAGGAAATATGTAAAGAAACTTCCAGGAGTACAAAGTCAGGTGAAGGACCCGTGCAGGGCTCTGGAGAGGAGCTACCTGGGCTGCAGAGCACAAATTCTGTCTCTGATCTTTAAGGTGAGTGATCCAAAGCTGGGATCACACAAAGGAGGGGCACAGTCAGCACAGTGGCATTTTTACAGGCTGACAAAACCAAGCTCATTTGATTTCTGCCCTTAAAATAAAAACAGAGAGAAGACACAAGTGATTTATCTGATGGTAAAAGCGATGGAAAATAAAGATTTAAATTGGAGAACAAATCTGGCAGCAAGAGAAAATGGCCTTGCATAATCCTGGGGTGGAAACCAGAGGTTTTTGATTGTCACACAGCAGTCCCAGGGCTTCCTCAGAGCTCACAGGAGCAGGAAACCTTCCTAATTCCTTCCCAAGTGGTTCTGCAAGGGGTACACAGAGATTGTCTGAAATAGCAGAGAATTGGACTTCATTATCCCACATAACTTTTTTTTTTCAAATTTTATTTCTAGAATCATTTTGCAAGTGATGGAAAAGCAACAGTTGAAGAAGGACTCGATGGCACCACACAGGAAGTGAGTAGGAGAATCATGTTTCCATGCTGTTATCCCACACCTGAGCCGTGGTAATTCACACTCACTGCCTTTGGATTTACATCCAAGCTCGGATCCCAATTTCATTTGCCACTGCATTAACTGGGTTTAGGTTGGAAGGGACCTGTAAATGTCACCTGGGGCCACCCTCTGCCACAGCAGGGACCTGGTGCCACCCTCTGCAGCAGGTCAGGTCACCCAAAGCCCTATCCAGGCCCAGTGTGCAGTGAGCCTCTTTCAGGATTCTGTGCTAGATGCACAAAAATCATCATTTAACAATTCCCGAGGACCTTGAAATTCATGTTTGCTTTATTTTATTAAAGATCTTTGCGCCTTGACTCTCTGCTAAATAACAACGCTGTTCTGCTAAGAAAAACAGCCGGCTGAACCTAAGTTTTATTCACTCTTAGTCATTTAACTTCACCATGCAGCCTGAGATGTCTGAGGGCACGCAGGGCACTGATGCCCTTTGTCCTACCAAAGTATCTGGGGGCTCCCCGAGCCCCCCAAAACAGGCGCTGCGCCTTAAACCCCCCGCACCCCGAAGGGCTGGAGCTCGGCGGCAGCAGCAGCAGCGGCTCCAGGGCCGGTGTCCCGGTGCCGCTCGGTGCCGTCCCCGCCGCCCGGCGCCGCTCTCCGCCCGCCGAGCCCGGGCCGGATGTCACGGAGCGGGGCGGGAGGTGAGGCCGGTGCTCCCCGCCGGCAGTGCCGAGCCCGGGCGGGCAGGTGGAGCCGGGACCCGCGGCCGGAGCATGGAAGGTGAGAAACGACCCCCCCCGCTTCTTCCCTCCCGGACCCCGGGGCCCCGCAGCGGCTCCACCGCCCCGGGGACCTCCGGCCGCTTCCTCGGCGCTTGCTGCGAGCAGATCGCGGGCTCTGGAGGAGAAATGTAGCGACTGAGCAGGAAACGAGCGGGGCTGCTTGACCCCCTCTCTGTTTAATTTCAGAGACATCACGGCGCGTGTGGTAAAGCCGGGGTTTAGGGCCCGCTTTATCTGCTGGTCCTATTCTGGTGTTTTAACGAATTCTAGGGTGTGTTGGTTTCTTTTCACTTGTAAAATGTGCCCGTAATCTTCAGAGCCAGCAAAAACCAAGCTGGGAGTTAATCTTGGGGTGTACAATGATTCCCTTTTGAAGCAAATCAACATTTCTTGTGTTTTTAACAAACCTGGCAAAGAAGCCTTGCAAAGCATCACTTGGTTTCTTATTTCAGAGGCGGAGATTCTTACTGCAACTCAGTGCTTCAAGGGCTAGAGTTTAGATTCTGCTCTGTCTCAATGACTTGAGGAGTTTGCTTATTTGAAGTTAGCTGCAGTTACCTATTTAAAAATGCATTTTCCTTTGCTAAAGGCTTTCTAACTGTATGTAAATAATCACTCATTGAATCTGACTGAATCGAGACTATCACTGCTTGAAAGAGTAACTAACGTTTTGAAAGAATGGATTTGGGGGCAGCTTAGCACTTAAAAATGGAGCCTTGTTTTCTTGATGGAGTCGGGATCACTGTCTTTTTGGGAGAGAAAACTTGTGAAGTACTTGGGAATAGTCTGCCATTAGAAAATAATGTCTCACTACAACTGAGGTTATCTAAGAAGTCTCTTTTTTGGCTTTCTTGCTTCTCGTGGGTCCAAGTGGACGTGGAAATAATCCTTCAGGTTTTGGTTCTGTACTGAGGAGGATGGGGATTCGTTAATTGTGCTTGAGGTTGTTACAATGGGGATGAAGTAGGTGCTATCCCTGGATAGGGCAGTGTTATCCCTGGATATAGTAACTGCCAAGAGTGTTTCTGTGGGTCTTGGAAAAATCTCAGTTCCTCTGGGATCAGCAGGGAATGTGCCTCTGAGGACAGAGGGGTAACCCTGCTGTCCTGGATTTTCCATGCCCACTGTGAGGAGGCTCAGTATGGTCATGGAGCCCTGGCCAGAGTAGATGTTGGAGCCAAAATTTGTCATTAATTTGGTTCTCTCTCTCCACGACTGGTTTGGTTTTGTGACTATCAAAAGAACTGCCCTGCTGTCAGCTCCAGGTGCTGGGCTGGGATCAACCTGCTGGATCAAGGGTTGGACTTTGATGATCCTAATGTGTCTCTTCCAACTCAGGATATTCTACAGTTTGGGATATTCTGTGTTGAATCACTGAATTATTCTGCTGGGTTTAGAAGATCACATGGTACAGCACGAGTGTCACTTCACACACTGCATGGTGCTTAAGAGCAGCAAAGCATTAGAGACCCCACAAAGAGTTTGTTTGGTCCAGGTGCCTTCTTTAGAAAGCCATGGAGAATGTGGATGCTGGACAAGGATATTCAGTGGGGAAATCAGCTGGAATTTCTCTCCTTAACGGCCCAATGCAGGTTGGAGGTGAAAAACACGTTGGGGTGAAAGAGGCTGAGTGGTGTAAGTAGTGTTTTATTTATGGCTTGTTTGTTAAATTCTTAAAATGCTGCAAAGACAAGGAAACTGGCCGTGTTTGCTCCATATGCTGTGATGGGAGGACTAAGGGCAGATGGGATTTAAAAGCTTGTCCCCTTCCCTGTGCTGTTGGGTTGAAAATTGCAGCTGGCAGGAAAAAGGCAGATTTCTGGTTTCACTTTGGGGACAAACAGGTAAAATTATAATAATTCCAGACATACCTCTGTTGGCTACAGCTGTACTGAGGATTAGAAGGGTGTTAATGTTACCATTGATTTGAAAAATACCCATTTTAGGGCAGTTAAAATTCAGGTAGGCTGTTCTGGTGAGACACCAGGAGAGAGCATGATCGGTGTTACACATTAAAATGCCAGAGCTCTTTTTTTAGCAAACCATTTGAATATTTTGGCTCCCTGTGGCCATTGGCATAGAACACAGGATGGCCAAGGATTGGTTTCGAAAGCACACGAATTTTACTTCTGCTTTGTGAAGAACTTTGTGCCTCAGCTGCAGCACAGAGGGACGGGCGTCCCCTTCCCATGCACCCCAGCCAGTGGAGCTCTTTGAAACTTGGGAGGACGAGCGTGCTCTGTAAGTGATTTCCTGCTGCCTCGTGCTTTTCTGAACCTTGGGTCTCATTGATACAGGATCAGGAATCTTCTAGGCCTTCCTCTCTGGCTTAAAATACTCAGGAAAGGGACCTGAGGTTAAATATTAAGGGGCCAGTAAGGCTGTAAGAAGCTGCTGGAGGCTGGTGTTGTAAAGAAACCGGGTGCTGGTGAGGGGAGGTTGGAGGCTTGAAAGAGAGACAAAGACCGGGATGTTTCTCAACCAAGATGAGAAACATTCTCTGGTGTGTCGTTGTTCTTATCTCTTCTGAGGGGTTGTCCTGCCCATCTTGGGCAAGAACCTGTTGTGCCCAACAAAGTAGGAATAAATCCCTGGAGGAGATGGGGGTCCGAGGAGGGTGAGCAGGTCCTGCTTGGCTCTCGCTGGGCTCAGGCAGCGCCATTCTCTAGCAAGTCACCCTGTAGGAAATATCCAGGGAATCCAATGGTTCCTGAAAAGATAAAGCTATCCAGGAATGTATGCGGAATTATTGGAGTTGCAGCATCCAGGTAGGGGTTCCAGTTCTTCCTTCCAAGACCTCCCAGGAGCCCAGGAGAAGGCAGAATTGCTGCCCGAGGCTCCAAGCCACACCAGCGCCTTGGGGCTCCATCCTGGGGCTTTGACCCTCAGCACTGAAATGGGGCAACTGCCCAGTCTTGCTGAATGCAATTAAAACTGAAATCAAGTGTGGCAGAATAATGGGGATTTCATTGTCTTGCCCAAAGCTTAATTATGTGTGCAATTACAAGAATTTGTGTAATTTAAGTGTTTATATTCACAGAATCATGGAACGGTTTGGTTTGAGAGGGACCTTAAACTCATTCTGTTCAACTCCCTGGCATGGGCAGGGACACCTTCCACTAGCCCAGGTTGCTCCAAGCCCCATCCAACCTGGCCTTGGACACTTCCAGGGCTGGGGCAGCCACAGCTTCTCTGGGCTATTATTGCAGTGTAAAGTGAAAATCAATAGTAGAGAGAAGTTTGTTCCTGTACCCGGAATTTAGTGATGTTTCCTCATCGTTATTTGCTGTATAAATTGGTCCGTTTGCTTCTTTGCACCTCGCTTTTCCTGGCATGAGGGAACGAATCAGAGAAATTAAGGGCTGTAACTATGGAGTCCCTTGATCCTTTTTATTTTTTGAAAAACACATATTTGGTAAATATTTGATCTCTCGGGGTCATTTAATTCGGTGAAAAGCCTTCATTGTGTTGCACGCATCAGCCCACCCTCTCTACTCATGCAGTTTTTGGAGAGCCTCGTCTGATACCAGGCTGCTTGGCTGTAGAGCTGCCAGAGCTTTATATTCTGACGTTGCAGAGACCACAGAAATGTTCCATAAGCAGAGGAGGTAAAGACAGATAATGGTGGGGTAAATGTCACCCGTGGTTAACACCTCATGCCCGCTGCCTGGGTGGTTCTGTTATGTAACTGCCAGGAAGGAATTTTCCCAGTCCAGGAGCTATTGTTTGATGGGTGCAAAGATGACAGAAGATTTTCTAGCGTGTTAGAGATAAAGAGGAGGTACAGCTAGAGGAAAGAAAGGAGGCAGGAAGCAGGTAGCTGTGAGTCCGTTAAGAAAATCAAACTCATATCAATGAAATCTCGAGGCAGTGAGGCCTTGAGTGGAGATGTTACAGGACAGCTCCTGTTCAACTCCCCAGCCTAAATTAGGGCACTGGGGTGGGAGATGGGAATACCTGCAGCCTGTGCTGGCTCCAGAGCCCTGCTGAGCCCTCTGGGAAACCAGGCCACATGGGGTAGTCCTCTGAGGTATTTTTAAAATGCCTGGCATTTGATCCCTATCGGAATTTCTCAACGGGAATTAGGCTTGCATTCCCACGGAAAACCGAGTCGATCTTGTGGAGATAACAGGGGTTTCCCTTTGTTTTGGGAAAGGAATGTGAAGCATCTTTGTGCTTTGGAGAAATTCCCTTCCTACGGAGTTACCACCGCTGTGCTGTGCTCACACAAGGAGGAAATCGAAAGCATAAGTTACTCTGCTCTGTAACTTTTTGAAGTTAGAAAATCATACTTAATCCCTTTTCTGGGCACAGGCCAGTGCTCAGGATATGGAGATGTTGTACAGTGAAATGAAACACTAATTTGGTATTTATTTATTTGAAAGCCTGCTTTTTCAATTTTGCTTTCAGCCAAGAAAATGGTAATTTAAAAGATTATACCGTGTCACACACTGTCCTAAATGTTAGACACCTAAAGCTGCTTTTCTGTCTTTTGCAGATTCACAGCCCGGGATGGACCTCAGTAACCCTCAGGAACAGCCCGTGGCTGCAGGTACTGTGCTGTTCAATTATGTTCTTCCACCCTCTCTTGGCAATTTTACATTTAAATGGGGAAAAATATAAGAATTGCAGCTTGTTCAGGTTCCCAGGACACTGAATAACACAGTCACAAATACAAAGATGGGCACTTGAGACAAAAAAGTAAATTCTATACTTGAAATAAAACTGTGGAAGTTCAATATAACATTTCAAAATAACAGTAAAGTGGAAAAAAAGACTGTATAGAGGGAAAGAAAATGTTTTCAGGAGAAAGCTGGAAGTTTTGATTAGGGAAGCAAGAATAATGTGATTCTCTTGGTTGACTGCATTTCTGAAAATATGAAAACAAACCTCCTGAGTGAGCTGGATAAGCACTTCACTTTCTTGTTAACCAAAATTCAGCCCTCTGAAAATGAGCTCAAGGTGTGAGAGTTTGTGTGGGACTTTGGGAACAAAATCATTCCCCCAAACTGCAAGTAATGTATCCATAGGAATATGTGGGCACTGTCAGTGGTACTGGGAGGGTGCAGATGCTTTGAGGGAATCACCTGGAAATATTCTTAGGGCATAAGTAGTTATTGTTTTGTTGTTGTTTTTCTTTCACAAGAACAAGAGGATTTGACAGACTGTAATCTGAACAAATCCCAGGAAATGGAAAGCATGGATAATGTGGAAGACATGAAGGAACACAATCAGTCTAATGAAGAAGCAGGAGGTAAAGTGGAGTTGGAATTCTGAAAAATAATAGTTATGTTTTGTCTTTCTATTCACCTGATTATGCTGTGAGATCATGTCTGTAAAAGGAATAACAATACACCTCGTTTGGAGCATTTCAACATGCTCTGAGGAGGAGCAACTGTTCTCCATCAGGGAACCTCACGTGCATTTTACCAAGGTCAGTTTTACAGGATTTATGAAATATGGATGGGAAGATAAAAAGGCAAGTGCATCTGCTGAGCCTTTTAATGTGTGTGGTAACACACAAATTCCTAAAAGCCGTTTGCATGGACAAATCCTGTCTCAGGGCTGCAGTTTTTATTAATGCTGTTAAGTACTTTCATACCTGAAAAACAACTTGGTGATTTATCTTTTTTTTTTTTTAAAGAAAGAACAAGTTAGCTCATTCACAGCCCAACCCTGTTAAATTTAAAGCTGTGCTGTAAACTGTTGATGAAGAGGAGGTTGGTGAGTTTACCATGTTTATTATTGAATTTGAACAGTAAACCCTTCCTGCGGTTCTGAGGGAACACACAGGGATGAATAAAATAGTAAAACAATATGTACTGTCTTCAAAAACCAGCAGGGCCTCCTCATTTATAGATAAAAGACAACAGAAGCAGCTCCTGGACTTGGCAATCTTACAGCTCTCAGAGTTTGGGGTTTTATATGTCGGTATGACACACATGTAGAGGAAGAGACTTGGAGTCTCTTCTGCGCTGCAGAAGCTCCTAAACTGAAATCACAGCAATAACAACCACTGCTGCCAGTGAGCTGAGCATGTTCATCTTTGCCAGGCTTCAACCACAGTGAGGAATGTGCTGGTAGAGGATGCAGGACACGTCCTGGGGAGGGCAGACATGGTGTGACCAGTTCCACGGTGCCATTCCATGCCCCAGGTCCATGGCAGTGCAGACAAACTGTGGCTTTGGGTGGGAGTTTGAGGTAGAGTTTATGTATTGCGTGAAGCAAGTAAATCACTAAAGAGTTGTGTGCTTTGGTTGCACAAGTGGCTTTGGTTGTTCCCTCTAACATAAATGTGATACCTTGGCAGAGGTTAAACTTTTGCATTATTAAAGAACTAAGCTTTTTCTATTGATTAACAAATTACAAACCAACGTAAAACACTCGAGGGAGTGATGCACGAGCTAAAGAGTCCATGAGGAGGTGACATTCATCTCACTCAGGTAATCTACAGCACTCGTGTCTGGGGCTGCACTGGTGTGTCTGGGACTGTACTGTGTCTGCCCTTTCTGGACACTTTATGGAGGCATCACAGAGTTTTCAGACCAAATCAGGATGAAAAGCCTCGTGTCCCCAGAGCAGCTGACTGTAGGCAGTGCAGAGTAGCTCAGCAGAGATCTCTGTGATGTAGAACCTGCCTTGGGCAGGTGAGTTTTGCTCCACTCACACTAAAGAGAGAAGTTGGATGCTTTTATCTGTAGAATATGGAAGACTTGAGCCCTTTCCACATCCAAGGCAGCTGATCTCCCAGATCCCACAGCACATAAAATATTCACAGCCACATTCCAGCTGTTTGTCTACCCCTTGCACCGTTTCCACTCACACTAACTCACTTCTCCCTCTGCTTTCCCAGTGTCCCAGCCCTTCACTCCTCCTGCTCACTAAGCTGTGGGTGCAGGGAGCCAGGACAGGGGTTCTTTCCCAAAACCCTCAGTATTGACCATCTGAGAGGAATTGCTGTAGCTTCTCCCCACCTTCCCATTCCAGGAGCCATGTCCCCACCACTTGTACAGAGTGTCATGGCACAAAGAGAGTCCTTTTCCTGTTCCTTGGCTGCCCTGTGCCTTCTGCACCATTTCTCATCCTATTTTCCATGCATTTAAGTCAGGGACAACCCAGACACTTGTGAGAGGGTGTTTGTATCAGTGCTGCTCTTACACACCATTCATTTTTTATGTTGTTGCTGATCTCTAAAAGTCTCTTTACAATTTGCTCTGGAATGCAAATACAGAAAATTTACATCTCAAAGACAATGCTATAAATATCAATAAAACATCACTCCCCTCCACCAGCCTCCCTTACCATTAGAGCTCATTCATTATAAAGAGAGTATGAACCTCCAGTCCCACAGTGCCCCATCCCTTGATTCTCAAGGAGTAAAGCCATGATTGCAAGGAGGAGGCTGGTTCAAATGCACTCAAAAGGTACCTCCAGCATCTCAGTGTAAAATGGCACAAGATAAAATGTACATTGTGTTTGCTTCAGTGCTTCACACACTGTTCTCTACAGTCATTCTGATACCGGAAGCACAATAAATCTTAAATATTTAAGCACCTTATGCTGGTACTCTGGGCCCTGCAAGCAGCAGTAGGTGCACTTAAATTTCCTCCCAGTGATACCAGTTCAGTTGCTGTTGGAGACTAGAATTCACAAATAATCTCAGCCTTAATGTTGTACCCTCTGTAAAACAGCAGCAGCTCTGTTAGTCCTGAGCAGTCCTTGTGGGTGAGTAACTACTGTCTGACTTCTATAAATGAAACCACATTCTGACAGTGCTGCCCTGGTGGGAGGGTTATCTTTTGGGAATCACTAACCCTGGTAAAAACAAATACATAGTGTTGTCCACAGACTAGAAATATCATTGGTATCAGTGCTGGCTTTTGGGAAAAGGATTCTGTCCTGCCCACACCTGAAAAGTCTGTCTGGTTTAGAAAAAAAAAAAAAAAGCCATTTGGCACATTGAGGTGCTCACTAATCTCCTCATTACACACCAAATCTAAAGAGAAATAATGAAAAACGTTTATGTGGTTCTCATAATTGTTAATCACTCCTGTGAGTGAACAATTCCACTCCAGCACCTTCCCAGGTCCTGGCTGATGACAGCCTGGGACATAGAAACCTCTCCTCCTTCCCTCCTGAACCCCCACACCATCCGTGCCCCCAGGCTTTGTTCCATCTGCTCGAGGCCATCATGGGAATGTGAGGCCACTGACTCATGGAGAGAGATCAGGCCTCTGATAACCTGCTTTCCACTGCCTCCGTGTGTCTGTAACATGTTTTTCTCCAGCACAACCATGTCTGGTTTTTCCATGTCTCGTCAGCCATCCGTAGCGAGTAGGAATCTTCCAGTTTCTTGGGCTGCACGTTTTTGTGACTCTTGCATTATTCATGGGTGACACTGTGAGTAAGTTGTGAGGATTTATTCTGAGGCTTTGAGCCTGCTCAATCTAGATGTTGTCTGACTTTGGTGGAGCCTTTTATGCTGAAAGTGGTGCTGGGATCGTTTTTAAAAACCTACAGAGAGTTCATAAAAGCACTTAATTAATGTATGGGGCCAAAACATCACTGGTGCTCATTTAGCATGAAAAAAATTGGACTTTTTCAGCAAACAGTTCCGTATTTGTACTTCTCTGAGCACGTGCAAACACCAGCTGATGATGTTCATTATCCCAGGTGAGATACCTGTGAGGGACCTGACACAGGTGAGAAACCATTCCAGGAAAACACTCAACCTGTCCTATTCCTCCCCCCAGTGCAAAGGGCTTCCAGGATGATGATGGCTGAGTATTGGGCAAACAATTAGGCAGAAGGCTACGGTAAAATGGTAATTAAAAGCTTGATGGGGAAGAAGGGGAAAAAAAAGAAACAAAACCCCCTGTTCTTGCCTCAAGGGACTGGAAGCTGCACGCTGTGGTGCACATGGTGTACGCTCGCCTGCAACCATAAAAATACACCGTTCCCATGGTGCTTCCTGTGTCTGGTCTGAAAAGAGACAAGCAATGAGACAGAGGGGGGGGAAGCACTTGATTTCCCCTGTTTCCCTATGTGCCCCCAACACTGTTACCTTTGGTGGCCAAAGCTGACACGTCCTTAATTTAAAAATTAAATTAAAAAAGGCCACACTCTTTCCTCTGGGAGTCACAGTCGAGCACGAATTGTTTAATTATGTCTTAACTCCCTCAGCTCTTGAGGCAGGCAACTTTTGGGGTGTTATGAATGTCAGCGAGCTTTCATGGTTGTGAACCAAGAAGAGATAAAAGGCACGTTTGTGGTTTATGGATGTTAATTGGTGCTGCTCTGAGGTGTGGGAGGGGGGCGGTTGAAAGGCTGGATGAGGCAGGAGAGGTGGCAGAGCCCCGCTCGGGCTCCAGCGGTGCTGCAAGCACAGGCACTTATCAGCCTGGAAAGGAAGTGCCGTTTTTTATCACAGTATTACATCTCCCAAGCCCAGCCCGAGCCCCGGCGCTCATGGGACTCGGGGTTATCTCACAACATCAGCAGAAGTTCGCTGCGAGGGGATTTCTGTGGTGTTAAACCAGCAGGGAGTCTGTGCCGAACGGGTCAGGCCACTGCTCTGGGGGCTCTGCCGGGGCTGAAAGGTGTGTTTTCCTTATCACCAAACGATCCTTTTGACTGTGTTTGAGCTCTTCCGACTGCACTGTCAGTGGCAGGAATGCTGCCAGGCACGCTTGGTGACATCAACGGGGTGGTGGTGTCACCACAGCCTGGAAATGATTGACATAGCCTGGCCTATCCTGAGCCCCCAGGGCTGACACAGGCACCTGGATACCCTCATTGCACGGACAGAATCAGAAAGTGCAGCTGTTTCTTAGTCTAACTAACCCATTGTAGTGATTAGAAAATAGAATTTGCTTTTGAGATATCCTGACTAGCAGTGGAAGCTCTCAGGCAGGACAAGGGCTGGAAGGAGGATTGGGTGCACAGTGTTATTCCATAGATGACGGGCTCCTTTCCATAACTTTTAGAACTTCATTTTTCTTCACTTGTTCTATGTGTATCTTGGATTCGTACAAAATAATTCCCTGAAATTACAGGTGAGAGAAATATTTATTCTTTTGGCATCTTAAATAAAGTCTAGTCCAAGGTAGGTGAGTTGTGTGGTCCCTCCCCACCTCCCCAGCAGGAAATAAGTGAAGATGAAGAAAACGGCCCTGGGAAGTCGAATCACATGTTGTTGTAGAAAATGATCCATTTTTAGAAATACAGGTCAGTGGAAAGGAAATCAGTTAGTGGAGGTGAGTCATGTTTTGCCCCCAAACCAGGCTCTTCATTTGGCACAAAATATGATTTTAAGGGGCAGGTTTACTCTGTCCTGCTGGAAAGGTAACAGGAAGCAGAAATAAATCCACAGGAGTCAGAACTTTGCTAAAATGCCACAAATATTTCCCTGAGTTGTTGGAATTGATGGATCTTGTGTCTTGCTGCTGACTTTTTCCTGAACTACGCAAAGTTTGCACCGTGTGCTCTATGCTTGTTTTCCCTGTGATTCCTCAGTGCCATCTCCCACCACGCTGCGTTCCAGAACTCCAGCTCTTGTTCCTGCTTCAGTTCCTTCTCTTGCTCTGCAGGGGCATTGGGAAGTTGGTTAATTCAGGGCTCCATTCCCTGTATTCCCGTGGCTGCATCACCTGCAGAGCATTCCAGCCACGCTCCTCTCCTGGTGCAGGAGCTCCACCTCCAGGAGCAGCTCTGGGAGCTGCAGGTGCTCCTGTTCGGTTGATAATCCTGAGCTGCCAAACCCTCACTGAGTTCGTTGTACAGGTCTGAGTCACAGAATCCCGGGATCGTTTAGGCTGGAGGAGCTGTAGGATCAGTGTCACTGAGGGAACACAGAGCGGGTGCATCCGCTCCTCTAAAAGACAAGGCTAAAAGTAAACTGCGAGTATTTAATTACAAGAACCTCAGTTAGGAGAGAATGTAGGTTTAGTCTAAAATTCAAGCCAAGATTATTTACTACCAGAATTTTTTTTATGGTTGAATCAAATCAGTGCACTTTCAAGGATTTTGAGAACACATGAACCAAGCTCCTGCCTTCAGCCTATAAGTGTTAAAATTCTTTGGATAGTTATCACAGATTTCAGTGTTCTTCATACTGTTACATTTTCTCTCCATGCGACATTTTTCTTACGAGAATGTATTACATTGTCAGGGAGACTTTTGGGAGGTGAATTTACAGAGGTTAAACGAAACCATACTTTGAATTTCTCAGGTTTGAAGTTCATTTGAAGCTCAGTTGACCAGAGTCGACCGTGCCTGAGTGGTCACATTAGTGATTGGTCCCTTGATATAAGTAATACCAGCGATTATCTGAATTTAACATGTGGCCTCTCTCAGTCTGACTGTTGGGTCCAGATGTTCTCTGATTAACTGTCTCATTGGAGTCTGATTTAACGGTTGTGATTGTATCAGACCTGCTGGACTTCAGGAATTGTAATTTTAGCACTGTTTTCTCTGGGCAATCTTATCTCAACGGTAAGGGAAGGGAAGAGCTCACACAGTTTCATCTCTTTCTGTGCTATTTTTTAAGAGGGAGGCTTTGAAGGTGTTCATATCTGAAAGGATAACGTTAACAGGTGTCATAAATAAAACAAATTTCACCTGGAACGAGCACTGGAAAAAACCTGGGGCCTGCAGGCCTGGGGATGTGGGATGACATTCCCTCTGTGCTCCCATCCAGCACCAGGGGAGTAGAAAATTGAGGAAAACCAGCAAATTACTCACACTTTGAAAAATTAAATAGAAAAAATAAAATCCCCTGGTAGTTTCAGCATAGCACTAACCGTAAGTTTCCCAGCCCCAGTCCCTTTGTCTCAGGGAATCCCACTCTGCTCCCCCAAATTCTGTTTGTAGTGCATTTAAATGTGTTAAATTCCCTTTCTTTCCCTAAACTATGGCCTAGTGGCTGTGCAGTTTGTCCTGTTCAGCTCCAACTTTGGGAATGCTCAGCTTTGGGCAACGTTTCTCCTTTATCACTATTTTTGTTAGTACAACTGTGACTCATTTTGGAAACCTTTAGAATGAAAACCTTAAAAACCACTAGAGCATTAAGAAATTGGTAGTAAAAGGGTGCAAAATTATAGATTTACACAGGAATAGTCATCTTGATAAGAAAAAATCCTTGTATTAAATAAGATGCTGTAAGAATCAGTTACATAATTCAAGTTTTCTGACTCACACGAGCTTGGAAACGACGTGTGTTGTTTGGTGGGGGTTATTTTGCAATTAATTGTACAACTAGACAAATTACACTGCTCTTTAATGATGGAGAGACGCTGGTATTAATGAAGTAGAAAATACACATCTGAGCGCCTGGAAAATGACGCCTGGCTGATTTTTGTTTTTTTTCTTATTTTCTTTCCAATTCTCGGTGCTGCATTTCCATTCGGTCTGTTCCTATTTTTGTTTCAAGTCACAGTAAAACCAAGGAGGCTCATTACCACCGAGCCCCCACTCCACAAAGCGGAATGATGGAAGTTTCTCTCCTATTTTTAGAAGTGAAATTTCCACCCGGTGCCTTCTGCACGGGGTCATTCAGGAATTACCACTCACCTCTGCTTTATGCAGTATCTAAGCAAAACAAATACTTTTGTTTTGTGCAAAAACGGGTATTGAACAACAATACTAAGAGGCACAAAGATAAAATAAACTCAAATCCAATATGTCCAAGTCATAAATGCAAAATTTGCGACTTTTGTTGCTGCTTTGGCCTGTAGTGACACAAAAAGAGACCCGAGCAGTGGGACAGGTCCAGCGTTCACGCCCTCCCAGGGTGTTTATTGTCACCACATCCTCGTTGGGGTTGTTGTCTCTGCTGTCTGGCTGGAAGTTGATACTGCTGAGAGGTGATTGCTCCTTCCTTTGTTGGCAAACAATGATCTCATAAAAGCTGTTGGGAAAAAGGGAGCTGAGTGCTGGAGTCAGAGGAGAAACAAAGCCAGGGTGGGCCAAAAAGGCTTGAGCTCCTTTGCCTTCCCTAGATGGATATCTGCAGTAGGGTAGAAGAAAAACACGGAGAAAAGTTGCCTTATCTCTGACTGTGTTGCCTCAATTAGAAAAAACCCTCAAGTTGCTACCGTGTCACTTCACATTTTATAATTCCCCAGTACTTACAGTCTCCAGATTTTCAATACACACATGTAATTGTTTGCTTCTTGTTGTTTAAGGAAAGAAACTTAGGTATAGCATTGAATTTTTGATTACTTCCCCCTCCCCTCCCCAGTTTATAATTTTATGGGATGTACTCCTCTCTTTATTCACTAAGGAATATGGGAGTTTTGAATTCCTGACGTTTTCCCCCCCAGTGTGTTGATTCCATCCCTGAGGTGTTTGTCACAAACACTGGGGGTTCTGCCTTGAATTTGGAAACTCCTCTGGCTCTTTCAGCCTCAGCACTTGTCTGTTGTGTCTCAGGCTGGTTCAGGTACAGGGATCTCTCCTCCTGGGAGGGGAGCAGCTCTGGTGTGTGTCTGTGGGGTTTTGTGGAGATGAATCATCAGTTAATACCTGTCAAACCCAGGTAGTCACAAGAACCCTCCAATATGCACCGTATTGACTCCCTTCTTGTTTCCCGGCATCTGAATCCCATTAACAGCTGTCAAAACCTGGTAAACTATTTATATGCTTTCACAATTTGTTTAATTGGATAGTTAGGAAATGGCAGACAAGAAAAGCTTTTCTTTTTTCTTTTTTTTTTTTTCCTTTAGTCTGGCTGAACATCTGTAGCATTAGGGGCTCATTATCTCTGAATTGGCACAGCAAATCAGCAGCATCATTAAAATGCCACATTAAGATGATTAAGTTTCTTTGTTACCCAGTTGACTTTTTGCATGTGCTGAGGATTTCACGATTATGACCCCACTCCTTGTAAAACACTTGAGCTACATCACCCTTTCCTGCGTTGTCTTTAATGGCTTCTGGGTTTTATTCCTTGTGCTTTTCCTAAAGCTCCTGGTAAACTTTGCTTAACAACAGGACAAAAACTTACCTTCTCTTCTCTGTATTTGAGGCCAAAGTCTTGGATTAAATGGAGGAATTGGGGGATTTTCCTTCTGAAACCTCTTCATAGAGAAAACAGCTAAGATTAAGAAACCTTCCACGTCGTTCTAATTATTTGTTGCTCTTGACTTTTTTTATTCCTGCATTTTCAACCTGGAGAAGAGGAGGTTGTGTCGAGACCTCAGAGCACCTTCCAGGATCTGAAGGGCCCACAAGGAAGCCAGAGAGGGACTGTTTATCAGGAACCAGGGTGACAGGACAAGGGGGAATGGCTTCACACTGAAAGATGGGAAATTTAGGTTGGATATAGGGAAGAAATTCCTCCCTGTGAGGGTGGGGAGGCCCTGGCACAGGTTGCCCAGAGAAGCTGTGGCTGCCCCTGGAAGTGTCCAAGGCCAGGCTGGACGGGACTTTGAGCAACCTGGGCTAGTGGAAGGTGTCCCTGCCCATGGCAGGAGGTGGGACTAGAAGAGCTTTAATGTCCTTCCAAGCCAAACCCTGGGTGATTCTCTGATTTTACAGAGCACACACAAGCACTGTTTGGGTGGTGACTCAGTCTGAAGTTGCCACCGCAGCTTTATTTTGGATTTTTTCCAGAACCCATTGTTTTTACAGTGTTTCAGGTGAAACAAAAATATTACTCTGGAGTATGTCTTTCATCTTGTAATCATCTCCCCAGGAAATGAAACCATGTGCATCAGCCTTAACGCATCACACCAGTACTTTGTTGTGTAAAAGCTGCAGGTTTTTTTTTTCTCAGTGTATATTAACTCCATGAACCGCCTCAAGAAAAATAGTTCCCTGGCTTGGACACCACGGGTGGGTTGTTTCTCTTACAACCTCTTTACTTTCCTGATAGAAGAGATGACAGCACTTCTTTTTTCCCCACTGTGGGAACTTGGTTAGTGCTTTTAGGGATAATTGTGTTTTTCCTCAGTTAAATTTCCCGTTTCTACATGAAGTCACATTCACCTTCCTCTTGATTAAGGTGGACCAGCCTGGAAACTCCCTGGTCTGATTAAAATAGGTTGATATGATTTTTAAGTGACGGATACAAACCTTCCACAGAGCTGCCAATCTCCTGATCTCACGGCGTTCCCTGTGCGTGCCAGGGCAGAGCAAAAGTCAGGGCTGAAAAAGGAATTTGATGCTTCCAGACTCCGCGACCACTTGGTTAATTTTAGTCCGACTTGCACTGAGCCATTTTTTCCTCAGACTGTTTTTTACCAAAGCTGTCTCCCCTGTGGCTCTCAGGGAGGCACAGCAGCCTCTAAACCATAACAGGTGAAAAATTCCAACCCTCCTAACGTATATTTGCTTGAAAACAGTCTCTTCCCTTGTGGCTTCTGCTGTTCTCAACCATCAGAAAGTGAATTTTTCTGTTGAGGTGCTTCTAATGTCTGCATGAAAGCACTCAAGCTCTGCTGGGATGTCATGGACAGCCAGAGCAATGGTGACCATTTTTTGGGGGGGATGTAGGGGTGGAAAACAGTGAGAGCTCAGGTTCACAAGGAAACACTCTGTTACTACAAGGAAACACCAACCTGAGGTGCAGCATGGAAATGTCAGAGGTGATTATTTTCCTCATGGGATGGTTTGCCCAGGACATGCCAGGGGGGGGTCCCAAACCGGGCGATGCCACACCAACCCTGGCACAGCTCCGGAGCTGAGTCGGGAACCGTGGTGGGAAACAGCAGGAAACGGTGCAGGAGCCTCCACTGGAGGTCACGGCATGGCCTCCACGGCCAAAGAGCCGCGTGCGCCGCGGGCGAAAGGTGAGACGTTGGGTAGAAAGTGGGAATTGAAATTGTGTCTGAAAGTACCAACAAGGTGCAGCTGCACCGGGTACTTCCTTTTTACCGCGCTGGGCAGGATGTAGCAAATTATTTTGGAACTGCCTCCCTTCGAGAGGGAAAAAAACAACCAACCAGCCCATCAAAAAAAAAGCACTTTTTTTTTTTCTTTCTGGAAAAGAAACTGTGCTGAAAGCTGCTGTCAGCAACTGGCAATCATTTTTCCTTGGAGTGATGGAAATGGATGTATAAACTAATTTTGAAGGAATCTTGATAGCAGGATCGCCCTCGCAGCCTCAGACATGAAGTTGGCAGCAGAAGGCACCGGCAGAGGAAGCTGGAATTCATGGGATGTGAAGCAGAGCTGGTGCTGAAGAATCCACGGAGAAAACCAGCCCATTTGGGGTGAATTTGGAACTCTCTGTGACCCTCTGAGCAAACACCCAAACCCGTGTGAGCTCATCAGGGACCAGGGCAACCAGTCCCAACACCAACCTCTAAGCATTGTCTAGGACAGAGGGATAAAAACACACAATATGGGGGGAAACCCCATCCTTCTGTGGATATCCTCATCCACGGAGAGCACAGGAGGGATCTTGGAGTTTTCCACACTACCACAGTCTTGTGTGGGATGAAGGAATCATCACCCACCTTTTCCCTCTGCCTCAACTTAGACAGTTTGGCTGGGCTTAGTGAATAATTTAGGACAGAGGAGCAATCTTCTCACTAAAATATAGTTGAAAATTTTGATTTCATGGAAGTTGGGGTTGCCAGATCTTTCTTTTTCAGCTCTGCTTTTATGTCGCCACCTCATTTTCGCTGCCACCCATTGTTTGTTCTTGGTATTTGATGTGGTTTATTACTCAGAACCAGAGCTAATACATATTCAGCAGTTTGTGTTCTGTACTTGGGAGAAAGGTTCAGTGCCAGATTGAACTGTCTAACCCTGGGCTGCAGGGAGGAGCAGGTGGCCAGAGAACAAGGCTCTTGAACAGGAAGCCACGTGGTGCATCTCGTGGGGCTTGTCTTTGCTGGGGAGCTTGAGGCATAAACTGGAGTTTCAGCTGTGGTTTGTCTCTGTCAGAGAATCATGGAATGCTTTGGGAAGGGAGGGACCTTAAAGCCCACCCAGTCCCACCCCCTGCCATGTCAGGGACACCTTCCACTAGCCCAGGTTGCTCCAAGCCCCGTCCAACCTGGCCTTGGACACTTCCAGGGATGGGGCAGCCACAGCTTCTCTGGGCAACCTGTGCCAGGGCCTCCCCACCTGCACAGGGAGGAATTTCTTCCCTATATCCAACCTAAATTTCCCATCTTTCAGTGTGAAGCCATTCCCCCTTGTCCTGTCACCCCAGTTCCTGATGCAGAGTCCCCCTCCAGGTTCCTTGTGCTCTGAGGTCTTCACACAACCTTCTCTTCTCCAGGCTGAACAGCCCCAGATTTCTCTACCAGCTTTAAGCAGAAAAAAAACATCCTGGCAATCACTGAGGGTTTTAGTGGAAGTGCTGGAGTTAACAGTGGAGAGGAAATGCAGCACCATAAGTTGGGAATCACCAGATGTTTATACAGTGTGACCCATTTGCTTATATTTTCACGTTGTTAGTAAATCATTAGCTACTTGCTACATCCGCCTTTGTCATGGAGCTGCATTCATTTAGGCAATGCCTCTGGATTCCTCTGGACATGGAGACAGGCCCAGGAACCTGTTTGAAGGCCATGAATGCTGATCTTCAGGAGGCTTTGGGTTCTTTGCTGCACCCTCACGATGCGACTTTGGACAAATCTTTTGATTTTTCTGGGATACGTTTATTTATCAGGAAATCCTTCCCCTGCCTCTGCTGGTTTTACTCACACAGTAAATCGGGACTGTCGACTGCTCCTCACACATCTGAGAGCTGTGGATAAAAATTGTGATTTTCAAGTGTAAATTGGGATTATTGATTAGGTTTAAATGAGGAGAATCTCTGCCATGGGAGCACTGGGAGTCTTACACTGCTCAGACACATTTCGTAGGAGTGTTCCAAGCACCAGAGATTCCACAGGAAGATAAAAGTTACGAGATATAATTATCCTTTTTAATTTGTGTCTTTCTGTATTTCCAGTTCACAGGAGCAGACTGAGATGCTGATTTCTATAGAAATAATAATTGTGAGTGATGTGAACAAGTGTTTTCTTTTGAATCCTGACTAGTTCCCTGTCATTTCAGGAGAAGTTTGTACTGTATTATGCTTTCATAATCTGTAAAAAGAAATTATCCATCAGGCAAGGTTATCTCACTAAGTGTCCATGACCAGTTTAATTTCTTCATCTTTGGGGTTTCAGTAACACTTTTAGGAAATGGATAATGTCATTTTATATAATTTTTGGTTCTTTTTTTTTCCTAAGGTACTTCTCTGTGCACAAGATGAGCGTCTTTTCACTCCTGTGCTTTGTTTTACCTGCAGATCATGTGATTAAAGTGAAGGGTGAATACAGTGAAAGAGAGGAGAGTGCTTTAAATTCCGAGGCTATGGAAAACCAAGAGGAATCTGAACTGCCTTACGCCTATCCCAGAGAATATAACGAGTATGAGAGCATTAAACTGGAGAGACACTCGGGTTCCTATGAGCACGTCAGGCCAGCTAGTGGGAAGATGACTTGTGATATCTGTGGATTAGCCTGCATTAGCCTCAATGTCTTGATGGTTCATAAGCGTAGCCACACTGGTAAATATCCCTATGTTGTTCTTGTAAGAGCTGGGTACTGACAGGATAATGATTTTTAAATCAGACTACTTATTTTAAAAAAGGATCCCAAACCCAGGCTTTCCTTGTTCTGTCCTGGACGCCACGTGTGATCTCTAGCAAGTTACCCCCTGTTCTGTGCCTCACTTTACCCACCTTTCTTCTCAGCAGGATTGAATGTTATTAAAAGCATTTTTGTGAGGCATTTTAAGAATTTTGGATGAAAGGCACTATGTGATGTCAGTGTTTCATGCACAAAGCACGAGTTAGTTTGGTTTTGTGCTGCCATTTCCAGCCTGTGTATGTACTTCTCTCTGTGCTATACTTGGGCAACAAACCAATGAGCATCTTAAGTTTCAACCTGCAGTAAGATAAGGCTTTTTTTTTTTTTTCTTCTAAAAATTGCTGGCTTGTTGGAATCAGCCTCCTCCAGAGCACTTCTTTCCATGTGCAGTGCTTTCCATAGTCGTACATATGCTACGAGCAGCTCTGACACCAGAGCTGCACCTCCCTCCCACTGAAATCCCACTCTGTGTGTTTCTATAGAAAGAAGTTGATCCAGTATCTCATTCTTTCCTCTTCCAAAAAGGCAGAGGGCGACCTGATACCCACGTAACCATTAAATGTCCTTTTCTGTATGTCATTTTAAGGTGAACGGCCATTCCAGTGTAATCAGTGCGGAGCTTCCTTTACTCAGAAGGGAAACCTCCTCCGCCACATTAAACTACACACAGGGGAAAAACCTTTTAAGTGCCACCTGTGCAGTTATGCCTGCCAGAGGAGGGATGCGCTTACGGGTCACTTAAGGACACATTCTGGTAAGTGACTTCACAGGCACCTCACGTGGTTCAGGTGTGTGTCACTGGGACACTCGGGGTGCGAGAGACAGTCAGCAAGGTTTGCTCAGCCTGCTCGAGAGCCCACACGGAGCAGGGAGCACTCCCTGTGCCCGTGGAACACACTCAGGCTCTGCTCTCAGTGCTCTGAGTGCGGGGGAACACGTGTCACAGCCCACAAACCTCCTTGCACAAACACCTCTGTGGGATTTTCACAGAATCAGTTAGGTAGGAAGAGACCTCCCAGGTCATCGAGTCCAACCTTTGACCCATCACCAGCTTGCCAACTCATTTTCAGATGAGTGGAGCTGGCTTTGCCAGCAAGCTCTGAACTCGAGGAGCTTTGCTGGGATTTCCTCCCATCCCATCCTGAGCTGTGAGGAAAACTCCAGGAGCACAATCCTGGACAGAATGACTCTATTGCCAATTGACACCTCTCTGTGGTCTAGTGCCTTTCATCTGAATCTCTTAACATGCTCACAGATGGTTCTTCTCCAGCCTGGTAGGGTGTTCTGTCCATTTTACAGATGGGGAAATGGAGGCACAGAGCTGAGGTGACTTGAATAACAAGCCAGGTAAAAATTGGTCTTAGTTCCCCCAGTTCTGCAGGAGCCAGGTTGTGCTTGCCCTTGGATTTGTCTATATCCTGTGTTCTACAAGGGCTCAGAAAGAAAACATTGATTCTAAATGACAGATTTTTATCTCTGCACTGCACTGCACAGAAAAAAAGTTCAACCTCACAAAGAATCAAAGTCAAAAATGAGCTTATCTGCCACGGATAAATGAGATTCTGATTTAATCAAGACCAGCAGAGTGGTGGTGACTGTCCCCCCTAAAACCTGGCCTTGGACACTCCCAGGGATGGAGCAGCCACAGCTACTCTGGGCAATCTGTGTCAGGGCCTCACCACCCTCACAGGGAAGAATTCTTCCTACTATCTAATTTTAGAGGATGTCTGTTCCCAAACCAGTACTGAGATAATTTAGGAAGCACTTCCAGTTCTGGTGTATGAGGCACCGGGAAAGGCTGTGTGGGGATCTTGAGTTTCAAACAGGTTTGCTTTAGTTTAAATGAATTAGGAACATCATTCCCTCTACAACAAATGCCTTTGGAAATGAAATCAGTTTAATGAAATCCTTGAAGAATTCTGTACAGGCAGGACCCAGGTCAGGCACTCAGGGCTGTGGCAGTCCTGGTTTGGCAGCGGTACTGTCAGCCTTCCCTAGGGAAGCTACTCCAAGGAAAGCTGTTACAGGGCTCTGGGAACAGTGTTCTTATTTAAATCCTCTTCTTAGGGTATGGTCCTCTTCTTAGAGCTTAGGGTATGAGGAGGAACTCTGTGCATCTGGTGGTTTCACCCTCATGTCACCCCAAATTTGTGATGATTAAACTCAGCAGGAATTTTGAGCATTCTCCCTGAGCTGAACATTGGCTGTTGGTAACTCCTGAATGTCAGGAGAGGGTGTTTTAGTGGTCTCTTGCAGTTATTTTAACGAAGTTGTTATTTATTTTTTTCCAGTGGAGAAGCCATACAAATGTGAGTTTTGTGGCAGGAGCTACAAGCAGAGGAGCTCTCTGGAGGAGCACAAGGAGCGGTGCCGGACTTACCTGCAGAACGCTGGCATGTGTGAGGCTGGTGAGTTTATCACAGCCCCGTGGTTTTGGGGGTTTGGTGCATTACAGGGCTTAAAAAAGGGTGTCTGGTGAGCTGTTAACCCACAGCCTGAGAACAGCTTTTCCTTCGCTTGTTTTCAGTAACCCGAGGGGCTGTAATGTTATAAAGGGGCTGGTTCAACGCAGCCCTCAGGCAGGTAGTTAAAGAGTGCTTTCATTTTAATCCCTTTTTTATTTCACAGTTACTTTGAATAAAACATCTCAAATACCTTGTACCCAGCATTTCTGTAGGTGATACTCACAGCGAGTTAAATTATTCCTGCATTAATGCCATTATGTGGCTCATTTTATGGGATGAGTTGTTGACAACAGTTGTTCATGTCTCAATCTGTTTGGTGGTTCCTCTTCTTTTGAATAAGAACTATTAGTCAGAATCTGTTAGAATTTGCAGAAGTTTTAGTGGCCTGGATCCAGGACATGGAAATGGGTTGGCATCCCAAAAATCTGTGACAGATCAGCTTAGGAGGGAGCGAGAGGTAAGGGACTGCTTTGAGTATAGAGCTGCCTTTGCAAAAGGATGAAGGTAAAATATATCAAAACATGTTTTTTCTTATTTTCCCTTTTTCAGTCTCAGTGCTGCAGTTCCAAAACACTTTGGTGGAAAATAATCACCATAATCTTTGTCCCTGCTTCACCCAAACCATTCAAATCCTAAAATGAACTGTGTGATTTAAGTCCCACCAAACACCAGTAAGTCAGGGAAGAATTTCTTTTCCCATTCAGAGTCAGGGAGTGGTTGTGACCTTTCAAAGGGTTCTATGACTGATCTGAGCAGAATTTCAGAATTCAGGTTCCCATTCCTTTGTCATGCAGCATTAAAAACCCAACCAAAGAGTGGAATCATGGAATCATAGGATGGTTTGGGTGGGAGGGACATTAAAGCCCATCCAGTCTCACCCCCTGCCATGGGCAGGGACACCTTCCACTAGTCCAGGTTGCTCCAAGCCTCGTCCAACCTGGCCTTGGACACTTCCAGGGGCAGCCACAGCTTCTCTGGGTAACCTGTGCCAGGACCTCCCCACCCTCACAGGGAGGAATTTCTTCCAAATAACTCCATCAACAACAGTAAGGACAAGATTCTGCAGGAATCATCACAGGCCAGGCCTGAAAAGCAGTGTGAAAAGGCATCAGTGTGTGATGAAAACTGAGCACAGGAGTCCTTACCCTGTGCAGAGTGAGCAGCTTGATGTTTCAGGCACACATGAAACCTCCCAAAGAACGTGACTTAGCAAAGAGTTTTGTAAGGGTTTTTTTAGTTTTATAGTTTTTGGAGGGCTCTCTTGTCAGCACTTTAGAGCTTTAGTAAAAGTAACTGGTTATCAGCACATCAGCGAGTTCTGGTTTTCATGAGAACCCTTTCCACATCGTGGCTGTGGTTTGTGTTACAGTACACGCTCCCCTGTGCAATCACCCGGGGTGTCCACCTGTGAAAATGGAAAACCTGAGACCTCCCACTGCTCTCAGTGATTCTCAGGGTTCAGATGCATTTCAGAACAGAGACATTTCACTCCTTATCCCAGCCTGTGGTGCAGTCCTTGCTGCAGTGGGCACGGAGCCCTGACTGGTCACAGGGAATGCAAATTCCCACTGTTACAGGGGGTGGCTGCTCCCTCTGCCTTGGAGACCTTCACACTCTTACAAATGCTGCAGTGTTTTTAGGGGAGTAGGAAGTTTTATGAAAAATGGGAACTCCTGGGGCATTTCCATCCAATTTCCTGGTACCAGCAGGATGTTGGGTGACAGAACCAGGGAGAGGAAAGACTGGAAAGGCCTTCAGGAGGTCATTTAGGTACATTTTATTTTTCTCTCTAAGTGTAGCATTTTGCAATTGTGTTTAGTAAACATCCTCTTTCCATTTTTGACCCTTTTCCTACCTCTCCACATCACCTCCAATTCTGGTGCTTTTCTGAAACCCTTGCAAGCTTCTCAACCTGGTCTAGTGGGAGGTGTCCCTGCCCATGGGGGTTTGGAATTACTGAATCTGCAAGGTTCCCTCCAACTCAAACCATTCTGTGATTCTCACATGGAGCCATCTTTAACCACAAATATGCTCTCCGTGCCACCATCCATAACTAATTTAAATATTTAAAGGCATCAGGACCACAGCAACACATTCCAAATGTGGAAATATTTCTAAAAGAAAAGCTTTACGTAACAATATTGTTGGAGCGGTGTCCCTGATAACCATCTCTGCTCACATTGTTCTTGTTGCACAGTCACCCAGCTCTGTTCCACTCTCCATTCTTGAGTGACCACACAGAGATGCTACAGGAAGCAATGCCTCTAATTTCAGCTCTGCTCTGTGCTTGAGGGCTTTGCTCGCGATATCCGCACGTTCTAAAAATTCTGCTCACACTGGCGCTGTGGCAGAAACCACACTATGGAAACAGCTCAGTGCAGGGTGATGTGGGGTGTGCTCAGGGCTGGGGCTGCAGCCACTCTCTCCACAGCTACAGGGGGACACAGCAGCCCAGACAGGGAGTTCCCACCCCTGGAAGTGTCCAAGGGCGGCTTGGACGGGGCTTGGAGCAACCTGGGGGAGTGGAAGGTGTCCCTACCTGTGGATGGGCTTTAAGCTCCCTCCCAATCCAAACCACTCTGTGATGGCCAGCACTGTTTGGAGACGTGGCTCCTCACCCAGTGATCACAAGACAACATAAACAGTCGTCCACAATGGATAAATCACATTGACAGGACAATTGTCTTCTGGAAGCGCTTTATAAAGTCAGGATCACACCTGACACGTGCACTGAGGCTGGAGCAGTGCTGGGAGCACCAAAGAGGCACCCCAGGGGGAGCAGGGGAGACCACCCTCAGCCCCAGTGCTGGCTAAGCAGGAGAGGGGCACCCAGGCTGAAAAGTGGCAGCAGGGATGAATATATTTACGTGAGTCTCCAAACATACTGGAGTAATATAGGATAAAAAACAGAGCAGCAGAGCAGTGTGTTATTCCCTTTAAGGCACTTCATGCCCTGCATGGGGCTGGTCTGTCACGGGATTACAGGACTGTGGCAGAGCTGAGCTGGGCCCTGGTATCCCATCATTCCTGACTCAGACTCGTAGCTGGTGTTTGTACCTCTGATACACTTTACGTTTTCAAAGTGCTGAACAAACATGAACAAATAGTTCTGGCTGAGGTTTGGTGAGTCATGGTTTGTGCTGACTGAAACTCGTGTGATAGCAGGAGCAGCACCAGCAAACAGGGAAAGGCTGCTCAGAGCTGGGAAGGATGAAGTTGCACTTTCAGCACTTGCTGTACTTGGCAAACAGCAATTTCAGTCTAATAATTAATAAATCTGCATTTATCAGGACTGAAGTGAAACCAAAGTGTTCTTATCACCTTCCTCTGGCAGTGCTTCTCTCTGACTTAGGTTATGCTTCATATATTCAGGGAGGCCTCATCGTGGCCTTCCAGTGCCTTAAGGGGCTTATAAAAAAAGGAGGGAGAGGGGCTTTTTATGTAGGTAGAGACTGATAGGACAAGGGGGAATGGTTTCACACTGGCAGAGGGCAGGGGTAGATGGGATATTGGGCAGAAATTCTTGGCTGTGAGGGTGGTGAGGCCCTGGCACAGGTTGCCCAGAAAAACTGTGGCTGCCCCATCCCTGGAAGTGTCCAAGGCCAGGTTGGATGGGCTTGGAGCAACCTGGGACAGTGGAAGGTGTCCCTGCCCATGGCAGGGGGTGAGACTGGGTGAGCTTTAAGGTCCCTTCATTCCAACCCAAACCATCCTGTGATTCTGTGATTCTGTATTCAGGTATGTCAGTGTATGTGCACAGCAACCAGGACTCTTTCACAGTAAGATCCAACCTTTTGTACTACTTTGGGAAAGCAAATCACCCCTCCTTGTCCTCCTTTTGTAGATCCCAACTCCTACAGACACGGGCGCTCTCCTAAGATGTGTCCAGTTGTCACCACAGTGACTCCTGACACTGGAACTCTCAGCAATGAGTTTGCTCTTTAATATAATATATTTTTTAATATAAAAGTACCGCTGCAGAACCATGTTGCTGAGGTGTGAGCAGGGCTGGGGGGAAGCTGCAGCAGTTACGATCAGTATTAGTGTGGTAGTAGTGAAATGAGGTGGCAGCTCTCCAGCTCAAGGCCTGTGCAGCCTCCAGGAGCTGAGAGCAAGCACAGCCCCTGTGCAGTGCTGGGCACTGCTTAGCACGGCTGGGAAGAGCTCTGGAAAAAGGGAAGAGCCTTAAGTGGCCCAGTCCCAGGGAGTGATTGCAGGGCACAGACACTTTTCCTAAAATTGGACATTCTGGGGGTTAGTGAGCTTTAAAACATCAGAGAAAAAACACTCGTAGTTAGTTTTAGCTGTAGCATTTAGGGAGAAAAATGAAGTGACACTAACACCTGGAAAAACAAGGAGTTAGAAGTGAATTTTGAAAGGTTCTATTGTTTTGATTTTAATGGAACATTGATATATTTCATATGAGTTTCTTAGTGATTCGTTAAGACAACTATGACTGATATCTGAAAAGTGCAGCAAGAGGCCTGATTGCCTTCTCCTCAGCCTGGAGCACTGTGTGAGTGTGCAGGTGTCACCCAGCCTTACTCAGAATAAAAAAGAAAGGCTTGCAGAGCTCCTGTCTCCATCTGCAATTTAACCAACCTTCCAGCCAGTTCATTCACTTCCTCTCGCTCTCACCGATACTGGTTTGCATGGTCTGTGCTCCCCGAGCGAGCTCGGGGCTGTGCTGGCTCCCACTGACCACAACTGGTGCCCAAAGAGCAGGAACGACAGAGAAAGCAAAAAAACCCAACTTTGCATCAGATCTCCAAACTGTTTCCTTCAGTCACTGTGGCAAATCGGAGATTAAACCAGTCAGCTCTTCCTTTATTTTATCTTTTTTTTTTCTTTTCACCTACGTGTTGTTTTTTTTTTTTCTCTCTTTTTCTTTTTTTTTTCCCTTCCTTTGCACATTTTCCAACGTAGCCAGCGTGGAGGCGAGGCACATCAAGGCAGAGATGGGGAGTGAAAGAGCCCTTGTGCTGGACAGGCTAGCGAGCAACGTGGCAAAGAGGAAAAGCTCAATGCCTCAGAAATTTATTGGTAAGAACAAAACCCCTTTTCATCCGCAACGTGCGAGTCGGTCACCTCGGGGACAATGTCTCTGCTTCTTTTAAATACCCTGCTCAGCCTTAGCATCTAGTGCAAAAGAATAAAGTAACTTGGGTTATTCTGATGGGGTTTTAGTGATTTGTCGTAGGGGGTTGATTAAAATATAAAGAATTTACTCTGTTGGCTGCTTAAACTGGGTGGAAGCTGCTGTTGTGCTTTGTGTTTATTTATGTTGTTGGTTTATAAATATATTTATATTTATAAATGCTGTTTCACATGCTGTTTCCATACCTGTGCATTTGAAATGTTCTCTGCTAGGATCTAGAACAGGCAAAGAACAGGAAGGGTAATGTTTTCTCAGCAGGAGCTGAAGCTTCCTGCAGGATTCCTGTGTGCAATAAGGCCTAAAGACAGAAAAGTATTGGATTTCTGTTAGTCATCCTCCTAAATTTGGCTATGATTAAAAAAATATCAGATCCTTTCTTGTGGTAATTTAAGCAACCAGATGTTTCCATAGCATTTTCTTTGCATTTAATTGTACGTGATCAGAGTTATGCACGTCGGGGATCTTAAATACTCGTTGGGCAGGTTCTGTGTTCCAGAGCACGCCAGATCCTCTTGGCCAGTCTGATTTCATCAACTCGCCTTTAAAGAGAATAAAACACCAGTCTGTGTCCTGAGGAAAGCCCTGAGTCAGCAGCTGTATAATCCTGGTGCTGCTGAAGCCTTATTTGTGCTGTTTGTATGGTTATTTACGGTGCCAAGTGCTGCTGTTTTGGCTCGGTATAAGGTTCACCTTCAGTGGTGTTCCCATGAGTGGGAGTGCAGGGGGGGCTCCCTGGGCTGCTGCAGCCACATCCACCTGGCAGGGGGGTGTGCAGAGCACCTGTCCTGGTAAAGGTGTGCTCCTGGGCCCACCCCAGGGAAAGGTGTGTGCACTCCTGGGTCCATCCACTCGGGAAAACAACTCCATTTTTGAAGGTAACGTAGCTCTTAGTGGGTTTGTGGGGTAGCACTGGGCTTTCATCTACGAGAAGTGAACTCTTTTATTTATTTATTTAGTCTCAGTGTGGCTTTCTGAAGGTCACCTTGTTGCACAGCCACACCACCTGAGTGCCTTTGGTGCTCAGAACTGAAACTGGGGCTGTGGGGCTCGGCCATGTGCTGTGATTCAAAAAGGAATGCTAATGCAAATGGCTTTGTAATTCTTTAGCTTCCTTTTTTCCCTTTTTTTTTTTTTTTACCTTTTTTCCAGCTCTCTTGGTGTACAATTGGCACCAGTTTGATCTGTAGGTATTTTATCAAACACATCTGCAGCAGGATGCACCCCAGTGGTGTGTGGCTAAAGTTCAGAACTAGTGGGGTTTGGGTTTGCTTTGCCAGCCTGTGAGTTAATGTGTGGCACAGACCCTGTGGGATTTGTGCTGGTGCTGAGTGGCACCAACTGGCACTGCACACACAGGTGATTTTGTGGAGAAAGCTGCAGAACCCAAAGGCACAAAATAACCCATTTCTGAAACTTGCTGTTTTTCTAGACTTTCTGTGCTTGTTCTTGTTGAGTAACATGTGAAAAAACTACCCCCTTGTCCCTTTTATCCCTGGGAAGGATGTTTTCAGGAGCAGGCTGTACGACCTTGGCCTGACTCCTGTGCCTCTCTGACCTGTCCTTGTCAGAGCCCGGATCTGCCAGGCCAGCACGGGAATTCCTTGGGAAATCTGGGAATGAGTGCTGATGTTTCATTTTGTCAGGAAGCAGGGACAGGGATGTGTACTAACAAGGCATCTTTGTTTGGCCCGTTGCTCTGAATGAAGTCCATTGATGGGAAGAAGAAAACCCTTTATTATAGTTGGAGGGCTCTGCAGAGATTCAGACAAGCACCAGGAGTCTTGCCCACTTTCTTTTTCACATCTCCATCCCCAGTAGCTGCCTCGGGTGCACCAGTACAAGTCCCACACAAGGACAGGGACCAGCAGAGCCTGCACTTGACCCTTCACCTCTGCACCAGGCCCCTCTTCAGAGCCTTCTCCTGGGGGTGGATCCGGGGGGGACCTAAAAATCCACCAGCACAGTGGAATCACAGAGCACTGTGAGACCCTAATGATCATTCAGGACCTGGACTCAATGATCCTTGTGAATCCCTTCCAACTCAGGATATTCCATGATTCTGTGGCCACGCGTCGTGTTTTTGTGCGTTACCTTTTGACTTTGGCTTATTTAACCCCAAAACGTTTAGGGAATTCCTGTCTATTTTTTGCTTTTGTTGCCTTTTTTATTTTTACATTTCAAATTTATTCACATCTTTCTCATGCCTGCAGCTGGTTTTGTGAGTCACCCAAACGCGCTGCAGCGCTTTGTTTCCTTCCACGTGAAGCTGGACGGCGAGCGGTGCTGAGGGCTGGGAGCAGTTACACTCTTGTGGTTCACTAACCTTTTGGAGTGTTTTAGAAGAGAAACGTGAGCTCCTGGTTTTCTGCCTGTGCAGTGAAACCCCACGAGTTTCATACACATTGAGTCATGGTGTTGACAGGTGACTGATAAACATCTGCACCACTCGAGTTACCGTAACTGAGAGATTCGTGGATCCGACATTTGTGAGTCCCTTGCACACAAAACCTTTCATCTGCTCCTTTCTTTTGTTTTTTTTTTGTTTTTTTTTTTTTAAGCTAAGAACAATTTTATGGTTTAAGTAACCACAGAATTCGGTTGCTTATTTCTAGACATTCACCCCAAAAATTAGTTTAGTGCTTTTTGGGTGCAGTTTTATTTCCTCCTTGCACCAGTTGTGTGGTGCTGCCAAAAGGTGTGAGCAGGATTTCAGGTGGACTGTCCCTCCCTTCTGTCCAGTCCAGAGCTTCCAGAGCCCCAGCACACCCAGAGAAAAACTGTTTTACTAACCCTTTATCAAGTGACCCTAAGTGTGATTTTTGACACCTATATATATATCTGCCAGTGTTAGATTACCTGAAAGCTTGTGTAGAGGTCCAAGAACCCAGGTGTGGTGCACAGGAAGCTGTAGCTGTCAGAGGACAGTGGGGAAAACTGACTTCAGTGTCCAAGGACGTATCACAGATGGGTCTATCAGAAAGTACCCTCAAAGCCTCCCTTCTTAGACTGGTCTGCTTCCAAGCCTCAACTTTAAAAAGTAACAACCACACACACAAAAAAAACCCCACCGAAAAGCTACTTGTATTTACAAACAGCCTCTTTCAGCAGAGAACATTTCATGCCTCTTGACTTCCCAGTGACTTCTGCCCTTTAGAAGAGGCATCGTGGGGTTTAAATCCTCCTTTACCCACCCAGGTAACTCTGAGCTCTGCTCCCTCACAGGCGAGAAGCGGCCGAGTTTCGATGTCAGCTACAGCGCGGGTTTCCTGTACGAGAAGGAGAGCGAGCTGATGCACGGGCGCATGATGGACCAGGCCATCAACAACGCCATCACCTACCTGGGGGCCGAGGCCCTGCGCCCGCTGGTGCAGACCCCGCCGGCACCCACGGCCGAGATGGTGCCGGTGATCAGCAGCCTGTACCCGCTGCCGCTGCCCCGCGCCGACGTCCCCAACGGCGCCGCGCCCGAGCCCGGCCACGGCCACCTCAGGGACAAGAGCCTGTCATCCGACAGGGGCCTCTCCCCCAACAACAGCGGCCACGACTCCACGGACACTGACAGCAACCACGAGGAGCGGCCCAACGCCTCCTTCCCCCAGGGCCAGGGCATCCCCGCCCCGGCCCGCAACGGCCTCCCGGCCCTGAAGGATTTCCCCAGGCCCTACGACATCCTCAAGCCGCCCGCCCTGTGCCCGCGCGACGCCTTCAAGGTGCTCAACAAGGACGGGGAGCCCATCGGGGTGTTCCGCTGCGACCACTGCCGCGTGCTCTTCCTGGATTACGTCATGTTCACCATCCACATGGGCTGCCACGGATTCCGAGACCCCTTCGAGTGCAACGTCTGCGGCTACCGGAGCCACGACCGCTACGAGTTCTCCTCGCACATCGCCCGGGGGGAGCACAGGGTCGTGCTCAAGTGAAGGGACCCCGGCTCTCCGAGGGCTCTCCGAGGGCAGGGGCCGTGTTTTCCCGTCCCAGGGGAGGCTCGGCTGGTTGGGTTTTTAATTAGTGTAACGAAATTTCCCGAGTATTTTTCTAGGCCAGTTTTAAGCGTGTCACGGGGAGGTGACACCTCTGTAAATTCTTTCCCGATAATTCAGTGTTCTGTAGCATCTCTGCCTGGCTGCTGTGGCGAGCAGGACTGTGGGAAACACCCGGGGCAGAGACTGGTTTTGATATGAACTTTATTTTTGTGAAACTTCAGAGCCATTTGCGATGTTTTCAATTTTTAGCGTGTGTTTGTTTTTATAGGGTTTGCTTTAACTCAGCACAAAAGGGTTTCTTGGCAGCTCCCCTGCTTGCTCAGGTGTTTGGTCAGAGGTGTGTTGGAGGAGCTTTTCCTAGTTATAATTCTCATATGGTCTTCCAGTGGCTCATCACCAAAACAAGGAAAGCAAGGGCAGGAAAAGGGAGGGATTTTTAATTCCTCCTTCAGGCTTTTCCCCTAAGCCCTGATGAGTGTGTGGCCCTACCACACTTTCATTGTTCTTACCCCTTTTGTTCTGTTTCTTTAATGTCACTCCCACCCAGCAAGAGCAAAATAAGAAATGAGACCTATTTGGGGTTGGGATTTTTTAACAATAAGCATTTTTGGGATACCCAGTGAGGTCACTGGTTGGCTCATCCATGTAGGCTGGGGGAAATCCCGATTTTCATTGCTGGAAACTCCTTCTTTCTCATGGGTGCCATGAACAAGGATGAAGCTGTGCTGTGTGTTGTGCCTCTGCCTTGCTCCTGCTGTGCTCCAGCAGCAGGACACGTGGCTGTGCCATTCCATGTCCCTATGGACAGTCCTGGGATGGGAGCGGGAGCGGGTGGGACCTGCAGGTGTGTGGGAGCTGCACCAGGACATCCCTTGGCAGGAGATGCTGCTCCACACCCTGAGCAGGTGCCTCCCTTTGAAGCTGGTTTATAAAACAATTCCTTGGAACTCCTCCCTGCTCCGCAGCCCTGTCGGTGTCCCTGTGCTGGAGAGGGATTTGGGAACGGCTTTGCTGAGCGAAGGTTTATTCTTTGTGAAGTATTTTTGTACCCCCTAGTTAGGAGTGTTCTGATGGACTTTCTGCATCCCTTGTGTGGTTTGAGAGCTGCGTTGCTTTTGTGTTATCCCTGGTGATCCAGCTGCTTCCCTGAGGGAAGGCTGGAGATTTCAGGGTCAAGAAATACCGAATTCCACTCCCTCTGCCTCTTTTGGCTCAAGTGTTTCCTCACTAAGAATTTTAAGGTACAAAAAAAAAAAAGACTACATTAATTTTTCCCACTAATGGTAGATCTGGAGGGGGATAACTCAGCCTGCAGAGTGTCCAGAGTGCTGTGGAAGAGCTAATCCAGGATCCTGCTATCCCTGGGGCTCAGGAGAACTGTTTTGCTGTTATGTGTGGAGCTGTAAAGCACGTTTAGGATCTTTCCCAGTTTCCCATCTGAGGCAGGTTTGGCTCTTCCCCAATGGACACTTGTGTCATATTGTGACAAACACTCCCCCCAAGAGAGGCTGCGGTTCCACCAACAATCCACCCCAAGGGTTAAACCTTTGGGCCTGGAAAAGAGAGGGAAAGGGAGGGAAGGAATTCCCAGAGGACAAAGAGAAACAGTTCTACTGCTGCTCTGACATTTCTGTGATAGTTTGGGGAATCTAAGTTCGACGTTTTTAGGACATTGTGGTTGTCTTTATCAACTTCTAATTTTGTCACAAGCTTGCTTTTCAATGGCTTAGTTTTCAACACCAAAGAATTGTCAATAAATGAATAAAATACCTAAATAATGACAATGTGCTGACTTGAGGGCAGGCAAAGGCAGGTTCTTCAAGGAACCTGCACACCTGGAGCCATCCAAAAATCTGATTTTCCATAAGTGGATTGAGTAATGGAGCCCCTTTTAAACCACTTTTGTAGGATTCACTAAAGAACACACTTGAATTTTCCCTTCACCCCAATCCCACAGCGCTGCCCTGGGAGGTGGGAACCCCATGGGGCTGTGCCTGGACATCGAGGGGCTGCCTCGGTCCTGGGTGGGTCTCTGAGCTCAGAGGAGCTTTGGACACCACCTCATCTGGGAAAACAGAGGGGAAAACCACTGCTGTTGGTTGAGAGCCTGAGCTATTCTGCTCCTGGTTTGTTATTTTGGTCCAGAACAGATTTGGGTTTGGGGCATTCTCTGGCCCGTGGTGTGTCCGCCTCGCTTGGTTCTTCGTTTCCTGATGAACTGCGCCCCAACAGTCGCAGGAGAGGCCCCGGGGAAGGAGCTTTCAGCACCAAGAAACGAGTCTCTGGTGCTTAAAGGTTTGCTGAAGTTTTTAAAAATTTCAGTAAACCCCTGTGTGCTAAAGCAGAGCTGAGGAGTGGGAATGGGATCCGGGGAGTGGGTTTGGAGCACCAGGGCTGGAGCTGGGACGTGTGAACCAGCCGGGGGTGATGGGACTGTGGCTGTGGTGCATCCCCCGGTGGGCTGAGCCACGGTGGGGCCTGTGCTCAGCACAACCAGTTACTCAGTGGAGTAACTGATACACTCGGAGGTGTAAACTAACGCTGCCTGTTCCTCCAGCTGCTGGGAAATGGTGTTGGACTCAGCTGTGGTTAATAGGGGAACGATAAAACCCGAGAGCCGCGGGGTGTGGGCAGCTCAGCCCCACGCCCGGACCGCGGGGTGGGCTCGGGGCTTCCGTGGGATGCCGGGAGCTGCACCCACCGTGCGGGAAAGCGATGGAAACATCCCGGCGGCGGGAGGGTGGAGGCTCACACCACCCGCAGCCCTCTTAACACCCGCCTTACCAGGCTGACGTTGCTCGCCCTTGTTTCATTCCCCCCCGACACCTTCTGCCGCAAGGGCTGGACGCGCTTGAGAAACAGAAACGAAAAAAAAAAAAAAACAACCCAAAAGAAAGTCAGAGGATTCTTTTTTTTCTCTTTTTCCTCCACTTCCTTCCCAGCCAGGGGTGGCGACCAAAGCGCCGAGGAGGTCTTTTCCCCTCGCTGTGCCAGCGCTGGGTGCGACGGTGCCAGCCCCGACAGCCCCCGGGGGCTCAGTCTCACGGCGTCTTCCCATCCCGGCTTTTCCCTGATCCAAACTCCCTCATCCCTCTGCTGCCTGGAACCAACCCCCTTTCAAGGCTTACAGAAACCTTCAGTTGGTGTTGTGACAGAGCGATCCTTATCTGCTGATAGCTGTAATCGTGACAGAGCACAGAGGAACTGGTTTCCCCCGCCGTCGTGTCGAAACACGCTTCCTAACGCCCAAAAAAATCCCATAAAACTCTTCCGGGTGCCGCGCCGCATCCTTGGAGCATCCCGGCCGGCTCCTGCTCCCCCGCGGGGAGCGGCCGAGCTCGCAAACCCCGGCGGGGCCGGGAGGGGACAGCGGGCGAGGGAGGTCTGAGTCAGCGGCGGCACCTCCCCCGTGTCCCCGTCCCCAGCCGTGCCCTGAGTCACGGGCCCCGCCGGCGTTTTCCCACCCTCCGCGTGGGCCGGCTTCCCAAATCCGGGGGGCACGGGGCCAGCAGAGCCACCTCTGTGCTGAGTGACAGCCTTGGAAGTGTCCCCAGCGCTGGCACCGCCACGGGGGGATTCTCTGCAGCCCCGGGGGTCCCGCCGGGACGCGCGGGAGCAACACAAGGGCAGGGCCAGGACTGTCATCGGGGCACCACGACGGGGGCAAGCGGGTTCATGTCACGCCTGGTGCCCCCCTCGCTGCGCCGGGAGAGAAGTGAAGCCCCCGGGGAGCTCCCGAACCGTCCCCTTCGTCCCCTCCGGCCGGGTTATATCTGGCGCCACATTTGCATGGCAGCGAGCCGGCACCTGGCAGCGAAATCCTCGGGGGATCGGGGACATGGGGAGCGGCTGGCGACTGTCACACCCTGGGGGCAGGAAAGTCCCAGCAGACAATTGTTTTTCAGAAGAATCTGCTTCCGACCCGCCCGGCTCCGGCCGCTCCAGCGCGGCACCCGCGGAGCTGCGGCGGTGGTGGGATGGGGATGGATGGTGGTCCTGGGCTCGGGCTGCTGCTCCATGGCCACGGCGGGTGCTCCAGGGTGGGAGGTGATGCTCCTCAGCCTCAGGCATGACCCAGGTGCCCCCCACAGATTGGGGATACCCCCATCACCAGCAGCTCCCTGTTCTCCCCTCGCTCTGCCCGGGACCCCCGTGAGGGGGGGCTGTGATTGGGGCTGAGGCCATCACAGGCTGCTCCCCCCAGACCCCGCTGCCTCTCGCCCGCAGGGAGAGCTGCGGCTCATCCTGCTCCCCCCAGTGCCCCCAGTACCAGCCCCATTGCTGCTTCCCTGGGCACCGGGGGTGTCTGGGGGGGGGGTGTCCTGTCCTCCCTCAGCCCCGTTTCCCACAGCTGTGACTCTGTGCCCAGGGGGCTGAGCCGCAACCAGGGGCCCCCCCTTGTTGCTCCCCGGCGCCGGGCACAGCCCCCCCCATCCCTTCTCCCCGTCCTGCCCCCCAGAGTGGAGAAAGTTAGTCAAATCTGCAGAAACCGCAGCGGGGGGAGAGGCAGCGACTCTGTCACCGCTTTGATGTCACTCCTGCACGTCCCACAGGTGCTGCCATGGCCCCGGGGCCGCGGTCCCACCGCCGCTTTGCCATTAACTCGTGCGAGAAGGGGGGATAATGCAAAAATATTTCCTCTCCCCCCCCTACACACACACACCCGCCCCCATCCTGTCCCCGAGGTCCCCGGAGCCGGCGGGGCCCGGAGAGGCCACGTGCGAGGCACACGGAGCTGCAGCCGCCACCCAGCCCTCGCACGTGGGGCCGGGGGTCCCGGCAGGGTCCCGGGGGGCTGCGCCGGGGGAGGAACCGGGCAGGTTTGTGAGCAGCGGCCCCGCGGGGTTGGTTCGTGCCGGGCCTCCTGCGGTTTCCCCCCTGCGCTCCCCTCCCGGAGCTGTCACGCCAAGCGCCCACGCACCATCACCCGGGGCACACCGACCCTGCCATCGCCCCCCCCGAGCCGGAGGGGAGCCCCCCGGGGACAGCGTGGGGTGCCGGGGTTCCCTGTTCCCAGCCTTTGCCATGCACCCCATCTCCACTTCGCCCCGGTTCCCTTTGCACCCCCTGTGCCCCCTCTGAACACACCACACCCCCCTCTCACCCTGCTCCCCCCTCCGCCACCTCCTGCACCCCTCGTGCTGCCCCGGGGCCGTGGGGCTCAGTGCTGGAGGGGGGTGACTCAGGACTCCCCCCCCGTGGGACATTCCCGACCCCACAGCACTGAAGGAGGACTCGGGAAGGAGGACACCGCCTCTGGCAGCCGGGGGGTGGCCGGGGCGGGTCTCCTGGGGGCCACACGCCCTCGGGTGCCCCAGGGAGGGGGAGGCCCTTCCCAGCCCCGTCACGGCCGCCGCTGTCCCGGAGGAAGCCGCTCCGCGTTGCTCACCCGGCGCTGGTTACAAACACCGCTCCCACTTCAGGTTTAATGCGGCGGCGGCCGCGGGCGCTATTTGGGGCCGGGGGCGGGACAGAAACCCCGCGCGGGGTCCCGGCCCCGAGCCCCCCGCCCCCGAGCCGCCCTCCCGGGGGTGGGCTGGGCGCTGCCCGGGGCTGTTCTAGGGGGGCTATTTGAAGCCCAGGAGCCGCACGCCCGCCTTGACCTTCCGTGACTTCCAGCGGAGCAGGCGGATGGCGCGGAGCCCGAAGCGCAGCACCGCGTCGTACTTGAACACCAGCTTGTAGAAGGCGTCGGTGACCAGGGCGCCGCTGGGGTCGGCGTGTTTGAGCGCGGCCATGGGCGTGTACGCCACGTTCGTCTGGTGCCGGAACGGCGGCCGGGCTGCCTCGATCACCCGCAGGGTGTGCTGCACG
>NW_020897845.1:911407-916211 GCF_003984885.1 Neopelma chrysocephalum | reverse complement strand
ATGAAGGTAAGTATCTTTCCAAACCCTTAAACCTTTAAAGACTTTCCTTAGAGTTACTGGAAAAGGGTTTGTAGAAACAGGATGTGTCGTTTTTCCTTTCACTTCCTTTGAAGTTACGACAAAGGTGTGCTTCTTCCTCAGATTTAAATTATTTCTATAAAAATAAAGGCACCTATGGTTCACCATTTTGTGTGTCTCAGACTCCCAGCCCTGTGAGATAAGAGAAGTCCCTTTCCATGTACAAATGCACCATTTCTTCATCTGCACAACAGACACGAAGATAATACAAGTAGGTTATTTCCTCAGTTCATCTGAAGGGAAAGTGGATGAAAAAGCCATGAAAGTCATGGAAGACTGTGAGAATTTGATATTGATTGCAGTTGTAGTGGTGTGATCAGGTGGGTAAGTGCCAAGAAACCTCACCTTTTTCATGCTCTCTCCTCTGAACTGTATACTAAGCTGGATTTCCCTCTACCCCCATCTCCAAGATAGCAGGTTTGCTATTTGTGCATGCATCTTCAAGGGCCCTTGACTGCCAGGAAGATTGATGACCTTTGTTTTTCTGTAGCTCTGGAACAGGGAATACACATCACCTTATTCCAGTCTGTGTCTTCGTATGAAGAATCTTCAATAACCTGCCTGCGAATCTGCAAAAACCACTACAGATTGTTCTGATGTGAGAGGTGTGTCCCATTACACAGCATCTGCTTCATCCTTGGCTTGACACTTGCCCAGGGAAAGAGGGAGGGAAAGCACAGTTCACTACTGTTGCTTTGGAGAAGACAAAGAAGAGGGAACTCATGTTCACTCAGTGGAATTCTCCACCTGAAGCCATTCCTCATAAAAGGAAGAATCATTTCTGTTAGCAGTGACTGCTCTTCTCCTTACTTTGCCTCAGTTAAAAACTACAAAACATGCTCTTGGTGGAGGCTGCAAGAGCTGTGCCACTTGTTATAGTCTTGAATGTTACTGGGCTGAGACAGTGCACCATCATCCATCCCACCCCAGGGGTCTGGAGACTGGGTCAGCCTGACACCATTCACGCCAGTTCTGGAAACTGAGCACTTTCCAAGTGCTGGGAGCTGCTGTAGGTACAACATCCTCATCTGAGGGCTGATGCTGGCACCTCACACCTGCTTCATAAGCAGAGTGATAACTTGTTTAGAGAGCTGGGAAGGGAAATGGGGAGAGTGTATCTGATGAACCAGCCACCATTCCCTTTGTGCACTGGGAGATCATGAATACATCCCACCTAGATGCAAGTTATCAAAGAAATCATAAAAGTCATCAAATAGTTTGGGTTGGAAGGGACCTTCAAAATCATCCAGTTGCAAAGCCCCTGCTCTGGGCAGGGGGGCCACCGACTACATCAGGTGGGTCCATGCTCAGGGCCCCATCCAACCAGACCTTGGACACTTCCAGGGAAGTTAGTACAACCCTACGAGTTAATCAAAACAAATCACTGGTGGGAGCAGCTTTTATCTCATGTTCCCCAATACCTCAGGCCATGTGGGCTGACAGGCCTATTCAGTGGCACGTTTTTCTCAAGAAGGAGCTGAAGAAATGGATGTAAGGCCTAATCACTGTGACTTTTAGTTGTGGGAAACCAACAAATCCAGCTACCAAGTGGAACACTTCTCCACAACCCATAAATTGACAGGAGGACTTCTGCTGGCCCAGTTCCCTTGGGACTGCCCCACTGCCACCTGTCCTAGAGCTTGTAGTTCCAGCAACAACAGGACCTTTTGGGCTGCCTGATGCTCTGGTGGGTTGGGGTGTAGTTTCCCGGCAAGGACTGCCATGGCAGCAGGATGTGGCTGTCACGGCCCTGCAAACCCTCGTGCCCACGTGCAATGAGGGCTGGCAGCTCCCTCAGGCCCAGGAGCTGGGAGCTGAATGTGCTGACACCACAGTCTGTCTGTCCCACTGTCCCCATCCAGGGAGCAGGGCAGGCCTGGAGACCCTCGGCAGGTTCAGTCACCCCTGCAGGGTGATCATGGGTCATGTTCACGGTGATGAGACAGGATGAGTTCAGGCTGGGAAGTCATCTTGCAGCTCAGAGTCACGGGCAGGGATGGCCAGGCAGGGCTTATGGAGTGAGCCAGGCAGGGCTGTTGTTCTGCCGGTGGGCTTGGCTCATTTGGGCCGTGGCTGGGCTGGGCAAGACTGGGGGAAGGTGGAAATGGACAACCTGCAGTGCTGCTGGAAGAGGGACTGACAGCTCTGCTTTGGGCTGGAGGTGGATCCTGGGCCGTGGAGGGTGGAAGGGAAGCTCTGGGGGCTGGGTCATGGGCTTGGCAATCATGGATGCAGCGTGGCCAGTAAGGCAGTTAATCAATACTTTTTGTTCCTGAGCTAGGAGAGATCCGTGACAAAGTTAATGGAGAAGGGAAGGATAATAAAATCCTCTAACATTGCATTTTTAGTCTTAGAAAGCAAGGCATTACTTTATTCACAGTGCTGGGGGGGGTGTGTGACTGACAGACTCCCGGCCTTCACACAGACACTGATGCAATCCTTTTTCACCTATTTATACACTTTTAGCAAACAAAGAAATAATGTTCATTGGTTCTAAACTATACAATCCCCTTTCATTAATTAGTCTTCTATGCTCTATTGGTTATTAATTTCTCACTGTTCATGCTAATCAGGTCCATATTTTTAGTATCTTTTTCCCTCGGTAGGGATTTTCCAACATATAGACTGAGTTTTTGTTAGCCTCTCCTTTATCTTCTGGTTTCTGCAGAATGTCCATGTGGTCCATAAATTCTGCACTCCTTGTATCCAATTTCAACAATACATCTAGTTAGTTTATCAAAAGCTAAAGTTTCAGTAATTTTCCCAATTTTCTCACAATGTCAGCTTATGTTAAATTCTGCTGAATGCCAGCTAAAAGTGGCTTAAGGCCTAACACACTACTTATTAACAACTAATTAAAAGGTTAACTAAAACCATTAAAAACCTGGAAAAGTTACATCAATTCCAATAATTCCACATGCACTATTTACCCAGTCCATTGCAGGGAAACCCACGGAGTGAGATCCGGTGGTAATGGAGGGCAGGGGGCATTTCCTGCCTGTGACATGATGTGCTGGGACAGAGTTTTCTTACACTCGGTCCTGCTCTCACTCCTTTAGACTCCAATCCTACCCACAGTTTGGCCATTTCCTTTTTCTACATCTGGCATTAGCTATCTTGCTGCATCCTTAAGCATTCTGTGTCCTTAAGCAGGTTATAGCCTGAAATGAATTCCAGTTGAATGGAAAATGTTATCAGTTTCCATGGAAATGACTTCCCATGTGATCGTGGCTGTACTTCCTGTTGTGCTTAGGGCTAAAACCATTCCATGATCTGTATTTTTTACACTTTCTTGCAGTTCTCCTATAAATACCTATTACTCCTAACTGGTCAGAACATTCAGTCTTCAAGAAATGTGGAATTTTGGTTTTTATACTGTGATCTTATGCCAGACTATTAAACACTTAGGCTAAAGCTGTATTCAGCAGAGATCCTTATACTTCCTTTTTATTATTTTAGGTCTGCAAAGCCAAATTCCTGCGGATAACTATCTGCTGTCAAGGAAATGGGCTGATATCCATGAGTGAAGAAAATCCTGAAGCTGGTCACTTGCCTTTGCTAGTTGGCTGATCCTGAGATAAGAGCTCTGGTGTTCAGGAGGTAAGGGCTGCTGTGCCAGACAGCCCAGCATGGAGAACTACCCAAGTGATCTGTGAGTCCTGGCCCACAGCCCAGGAAGAAGGGAGGGTTATGGTAAAGATATTTTAAGATTTGGGTTTATTTTTCATTATCCCACTCTGATTTGTTTGGTAGAAAATTCAATATGTTTCCCCAAGTTGAACCTGAGTGATCTCCCTGTCCTTGTCTCATCCCACAAGTCTTTGGTCCTGATTTTCTCTCCCTGTCCAGCCAAGGTCAACACACCACAAGCACTGAGTACCAGTGCCTGCATTCCTCACTAAAGTGAGGCACAGACACTCAACAGAGGAAGCATTTGCTCAAATACACTCTTTATTGGCATTTTTGCACTGGGTGAAGCTCCCAGAGAGATTGGACTCTCTCAAAAAGGGCATGCAGTCAGTGTACAGGTTGTAATGGGAGTCTCTGGTTCCAGGCTCTTTGCCATGGACTCTTCAGCTGCCTCGGCTCTGACTTCCAGAGGAAATGTGTTTGCTGTAGAGGAAATGTTCGGCAGAAATTACCACAGCTGATAGAGCACTGTCTTCGCCATGTCCTCCATGCTATGACCTGTGGCACCTGCTCCCCAGGGAGTCAAGGGTGGGTGGATACTCCTCCCAAACAATAGAGAAGGTACAGAGGCCCTGCAGCAGTACCTCTCACTTGGACCCACCACAGCCAGACCATCCATTCCACTGAGAATTGTGCCAGGAGAAGAGCTCCTCAAGCTACAAATATAACCCATCTAAAAGCTTCTGAAGGAAGCCACACTTTTAGTCTTTCAGCGACTTGACCTCCCAGTTAGGTCTATATTTTGTGGGTGCCACCAATTTGGTTGCCTGGGGCCATTATGAGTCGATGAGCTGGACTGGAGATGAAGGGCGGGGCTGGCCTGGCTGTGATGTGATCTGGCTCTTGTGACATCACAGGGATTGTGTCACAATGGGGGCAGCTAGAGATGGCCCCAGCAGGTAACGCTGCCCCAGTCGAGCCTGGACAAGTGGTGAGTGCACACGCAGGGGCGAGGCTGCGCTGGGCGAGGGCCGGGGCCGAAACGCTGCCCCTGGGGCTGGGTTCTCCCTCTGCATCCAGGGCCAATCCCTCACCA
>NW_020897845.1:909156-911397 GCF_003984885.1 Neopelma chrysocephalum | reverse complement strand
CCACCCGTTTGCGCATGGAGCTGCGTGCAAAGCTCCTGAACAGGGAGATGACTCGGCTGCTGCAGGAGCTGGAGCAGAGCAGCCTGGAGCGCAGTGTCAGGGCCTGGGGAGCCCTGCTCTGGGCTGCCTTGCAGCAGGGGCAGTTCTGGGCTCTGGCTGGAGTCCTGGGCCTTCTCTTGTGGCTGTGGTTTATCCGCAGCAGAAGGAGCCGCCAGCCAGACAACAATGGCGAGGAGGAGGACAGGGAGGAAGGAAATAATGTTGTGATTGTGCAGCAAGAAGACAACGAGGATAGAAATGAAGTCAGAAATGTTGGTGAAAATGAAGAAGAAGCCGGCAATGATGCTGCCGTTGTCGAAAATGGCAGTGATGACGGAAATGCAGTGGAAGAAGAAGACAATGCTGAAAATGGAACATTGGACATTGGAAAGATTTTAGAGGGGCACATACAGTGGCCAACTCAGGATCTGGAGAGAGGTTGCGAGATGACATCTGACATAATGGACATTTTCATATCCGTGTTTGGACACCTCTTGTCAGACAGTTCATACCCAGTGCCGCAAGGAGCCATCGGGGTGGGCAGTGCCTTTGAAGGCTGGAGTCCCCGGGAGGAGGATGTTGTGTACTGTTTCCTTGTACCCCTCACTCCTCCCGCGGGGCACACCTTCCATCTGGAGATGGACACTTCAGGGCACATACCCGGCAGGAACTTCTTCCTCCGCGTGGAGCCGGTGTGCACCTGCACAAGGGAGCAGCACGATGAGAACATGGTCTGCTTCGTCCACCACCCAGAAGAAGAGCAGAGGAGGAATGAGGAGCCCAACTTCCGAAACACCCTCTGCACTGGCTCCTACCTCGATGTGGAGAAAATTGCCCGCTGGTTCTACCAGTTGGTGAGAGCGGCCTGGGTGATTTTGCCTCACTCCCAAAACTGGCAATTAGTGCTGCTGCCCTCCAGCCGCTGCTGCAAATTCAAGGTGACCAGAGGCACACAAAGCTTCACGGTTGAGCTGCTCTTTGGGGTGCAGCAAGGAGACTCAGATATCTATGTGAGCAGCCAGCCTACAGAGGCCCTCTTCACCCCAAGCACAATGTGGCCTGAGACCTACGCCGTGGCAGAGATGAAGTTCTTCAGCCACGTTGCCAAGCAGGCTCCACATGACAGCTGGCACCTCAAATGCCTGCAGCTCTTGGTCCGTGCTGTGGTGGGCATTGACTTCTCCACTTATATGATGAAGACCATTGTGATGCACCTCCTGAACACCATACCCGTGTCACGGTGGGGCAGCAGGTATATCCTGCTTCAGTTGGAGGATAGCATAGAGTACCTGCGTTGCTCCTTGTTGGAGAAACGCCTTGACCACTTTATTGTGGGCAACCAGAGGGTTCCAGAGGTGATCAGCTTGCCCCTGGAAGTCCAAACTGCTGAGCCACTCAACCTCTTCTATCACCTGGCGCAGAATCCAGCTGCCCACACCCAGGCAATAAGCGAGTACCGTAATCTGCGATACCGGCTCAAAATAATGTTGCTAGAAGGCCACTGAAAGAAGTCTTCCTTCACACAGCTGTGCTTGGGGGGCTCACAGCTGGTCCAAGACAAGCACCTCCCACTGCAGGCAAAAAGAGAGGAGCACGTCGGACAGAGAGAGGGAAGAGAAAACCCTGTGCAGCATCACTCTGCCATCAGCATTCCCCTCTCAGCAGTCTGCCCGGCACAGCATCCAAGTGATGGACAGGGGGGCTACAAAGATGACTTTCATCCTCCTTGCCCCTCCCACTCTCACAGTCATTGTGGCCATTTCAGATGGGCTCAGGAATGCTTTCTGGCAGCTCCAGCTGCTCAGGGATCAAGCGAGAGGCATCGCCACTATTCCTCCTTGTGTTTGTGGTGGCCTGGGTGGAGAATCTCCTCATCCCAGGTCCTATTCCTTATTGATCCCTGAAGGGCCATCTTTAGGTCAGCGTTGTGCACACCCAGTTGGACCTGACCGGAAATTTTTTACATATAAATTTAGAAGTTTTTCTTTACTATATAGATATTTAGAACTAATAGGACCTAGAGATATTTACTATAGCACATAGATATATAATGTATTTCATATAATATTAGCTTTCTATATAAACGTAGCACATAGAAATCTCTCTTAGTGTCTCCCCTTGTCCCCTTAAGGGACATCTTTAGGTCAGCATTACATCAAGACTGTCTGCCCCAGACCCTGTTGGAGCTGACCTTAATCTTTT